>NW_017670348.1:306854-369756 GCF_001879085.1 Nicotiana attenuata
ATTAATCACAGAATATTTGGTAGTGGTGAATGCTACCAAGTTACCTTTATCACATAATTGCGATACACTGATTAGATTTTACTTTAGGCCATCTATCAAGTAGACATTCTCAATAGAGTGATAAACAGTCTTACCTACCTTTTCAACCCCAATGATCTCACCTTTCTTCCCATTTCCAAAGGAGACATTACCTCCTTTGAGGTCCTCAAGTGAAAGGAACTGGTTCTTGCTTCCTGTCATATGCTTTGAACAGCCACTATCCATGTACAATATTTGGCTGCTCCCTTTCACTTGGACCCATAAAAGGAAATCAGGGGTTAGTCTTAGGAACCCAAACTAGTTTGGGTCCCTTTCTATAGGCAAAAGGGTGAATCAGATTCTTTTTAGCCCAACCTGGCAGCCTATTTTTCCCTTGAACAAATTCTTTATTCTTTTTACTAGCCTTTTCTTTTGCAATACATTCAGATTTATAGTGACCAGTTTTACCACAGTGTGTGCAAATTATGTTCTCAGGAAGTGTGAGGTACTTACTTTTAGGATCCCACTTAGATGCAGGGGTCCCATAGCCAAGTCCTCGCTTATTGCTACTATGGTGTTCGTGTAGCCATGAAAGTGCATCGGAGGACCTATTCCATTTACAGGTTCTATCTAGCTCGTGCTTAACCTTGTTTAGATCCTCCTTAAGGACTCTTATCTGCTCATCTCTTTTGTACAACTCATCTTTCATTTTTCCTACATTTTCTTCTAAAGTGAGTTGTGTGTGATCAGATTCCTTTTTACCAGCTCCTAATTTCAATTTTAGATTTTCAGATTTGAGCTCTAGGACTGTGGTGTCAAGTTCATGAACCTGGTTCTTCAACTCAGCATTTTTACTATCACTTACACTAGCCCTCAGTTCCAGGTTTTTGCACTTAGCTTTCAGAATCACACACTCCTTAGACAGCTGTTTGTTTTCATTGTTTATAACTTCAAATTCATCAATGAAATCTAGAAGTAATTCAGATGGACTTTCTTTAGACAAAAACTTAATCTTGTCTTTGAGATGAATTATACTTACCTCAGATTCCTCATCGGATTCTCTGATGGCCATAAGTGCTTGTTCATTTTCATCTTCATCTTCTGAGTCCTCATCTGATGTTTCTCCCCAGGCAGCAACCATAGCCTTTGTTGATCCTTTGTTCTTCTTGGGATGAACCTGGTCCTTCTTCCTGTTCCTTCGTTCAGCTCTTTCCTTCTTCCATTCAATTTCCCATTGAGGGCAATTTTTGATGTGGTGATCAGTCTTCCCACACTTGTAGCACCCCTCATTGGTTTGTTTTTCAGGAACCCTTGGTTTGTTGTAGCTTCCACTTCTTGAAGGACCATTTTCTCTCATTAGGTACTTCTTAAAATTCTTTGTGATCATGGTCATTTCATCCTCCTCTAGATCAGCACCTTCAGTGATTCTAAATGCCATGCTCCTTTCCTTCTTGGGTGCATCCATCTTCATGGTTTGCCTTCTAAGTTCATAGGCAGTGAGATTTTCAATTAGCTCATCCAACTTAAGAGTGGTAATGTTCTTTGATTCCTGAATAGCTGTGATTTTGCTTTCCCAAGAGATTGGCAGTACCCTTGTCAAAATCTTCTCAACTTTGTCTTCTTCAAGAATAACCCTTCCAAGAGACTTAAGTTCATTTGTCAATGTAGTGAACCTAGTATACATCTCTTGGATAGTTTCTCCTTCCTTCATAGTAAAATTCTCATATTGAGAATACAGCAGTGTTCCTCTGGACCTCTTCACTTGAGGTGTTCCTTCATGAGCCACTTGCAAAGTGTCCCAGATTTCCTTAGCAGTGGTACAGCTTTGGATCCTGCTGTACTCATCTGGACCTAGTCCACATACAAGCCATTTCTTGGCTTTAGCATTTTTCTCCCACTTCTTCAGGTCTTCAGTAGTGCAGTCAGCCCTTGTCTTTGGCACGTCCCCTCCTTCAGCATTCTTCTTTGTAGTTGCTAAGGGACCATCAGTGACTATGTCCCAGAGTTCATAATCTTCTCCAATGATGTGATCCCTCATCCTGTTTTTCCACCAAGAGTAGTAGTGGCCATTAAAGAGTGGAGAACAGGATTGCCCTTCCCAGTTCCCAGGTGGTGCACTCATGTTGATCTTTTCCTAAGGTGTCAGCCTCTTCAAGGATAACCTGCTCTGATACCAATTGATGTTCTACACGTCAATACCACACAAGGGGGGGGGGGGGGTGATTTGTATGGTACCCAATTTTTGCTTAAACTGCTTCTGGAAGGACCTGGTTCTTCTAGGTGTACTAACGACTGCTGTTTGCGGAATTAAAAGTACATAATATAAAGAAAACAGAGATTTTTACGTGGAAAACACCTGGCTCAAAAGGTGAAAAAACCACGACCTACTACTCAGTAGGATTTTCCCAAACTTCCACTAAAATCACTGAGCCAAAACTGCATTTACAAAACTCTTTGTAAACCTAAGGATTAACTCTAATCCCGTTGTGGCAACCAGCATCTAACTGCTGCGACAACTTCAAGTTAACTCTAACTTGAATACTCAAAATACCTATTACAATTGCTTCTAGATAAAGCTGAAAGGTACAATATGAAACACCTACTACAATTGAACTAGAAATAAAGAAAGACACATAAAACTCTTTATGGAGCTGGTTCTTCAATCTAATTCATGTAGCTTCTGGTTTGCACACTTGAATCACACACGAACTGCTTGCAAAAAGCCTTGCTATTTTGCTCCCAATTCACGTTTAACTTCTGCGTTTTTGTGCAACCGAACATCCTGCAATTTATAGAGTTAGTAGATGAAGAAATAACTAGAGTTCTGATGCACCTCTTCCTTGGTGGAAAAGTTCTAGTTGATTTCAACTTCTAACTCCTTTCCTATCTTGGATAGTGTTCTCTTTGATTAAGGACTCCTTCTCCTTATCAATTATGCAACCTTTTCGATCAGGAGATATTAAATACACCAATATAAGCTTATCTCCTTCACGTGCATCCCACATGCTTGAATCTGCCCGTTTTTGTGAACCTGAGGGATGGACCACTGGATGGACCTGGTTCATGTCTGAGTTCCTTTGTCAGTCTTCAAAACTAACCTTTACTTGGGCCAACATTTACTTTTTGGCATCGAGTTGTACAAGGCTTCTGGTGCATTTTTCCCCGATAGCTTTTGAGTTCCGGGTATAAACTCTTCCGAAACCAACCCTCTACTGTGAGAGTTTCATAAGAGAGGGCCCTCTTATGTTTATGGCACTCTTGAAGAGGACGTCTCCTGTTCATTCCAATATTAGCATTTGAAGTACTTGATTAACCTTCAAGTGATAAAATCAATTCATCGTTTGGAAAAGAAACAAGATAAAAATAAAAGGACTTTATTTTATTCCTTCTATCTTCAAAATTACATAAGCGTTCATTTTGTTGTTCGAAAAGAAAGTATCATTACAAGTGGCTAATTTGTACAACTTGTTTTTACGGGACTAACCGCGTAGTCCCCAGTCCCGATGAGACACTTTTGTTCCCAAAATTTTGTAGTCTCGGTTTCTGTGGCAATCAAGTTGCCATATTCTCATATCATACCCCTAGTGTTCGAATGCGTAAAATGCGAATCGGAACACTGGAAGTCTTGTTCCTTTGAGGATTCCACTAGTGAATGGTTGGATAATCTTTGGTCTGATAGCAAGCTTCGTTTACCGTTAGGAACTTTGCTACCGAGCCAAAGATTATCTAACCACCCCCAATGGCTTGTAGGGAAGGAGAACTTGTGAATGGTTGAATAGCCTTTGGCCTGATAGCAAGCTTTATTTCCTGTTGGGAACTTTGCTATCGAGCCAAAGACTATCTAACCACCCTGCAGTGGTTTGTCGTTTCCATGCCTTGTCTTTTAAATGTCTTATTTCTGCTGATGGCGTTTCCTTCGTAGTACGCTTTCCGTTGCTGCCTTGTTAAAACCTTGCCAGAAAAACCCAAATGGGAAAAAACCTGTATGAAGGGAAAAAAGAGTGCAGCACATACTTTCAGTATGAGTGGTACTCATCAGCAATAATACCTTTTGAGGTGGTCACATTCAAGTTGCTCGGCAATTTTACTCTGTCTTGGTTTTCGAGTTCATATGATCCTTTCCCAGTGATAGCTAAAACCCGGTAGGGGTTTTCCCATGTCGGACCCAGCTTCCCTGCGTTTAACTCTCGTGTGTTTTGGGTAACTTTTCTTAAAACCAAGTCTCCCACTTTTAAATAACGGAGATTGGCTCTTCGATTATAGTATCTTTCCATTCTTTGTTTTTGGGCCACCATCCTTATGTGCGCCAAGTCCCTGCGTTCGTCAAGCAGCTCCAATTTGACTAGCAATGCTTCGTTGTTTGTTTCTTTGTCCGCCCGGAAGTACTTCAAGGTAGGTTCTCCTACTTTTACCGAGATCAAAGTTTCTTCTCCATATACGAGAGAGAAAGGTGTCTCTCCTATGCTTGACTTGATCATTGTTATGCCCATAGCACTCTCGCTAACTCTTCGGGCCACTTGCCTTTGGTTTCTTCCAACCTCTTTTTGAGGTTTTGAATAATCACCTTGTTCATCGACTCTGCTTGGCCATTTTGCACTCGAATGGTATGGTGAAGATGTGATTTTTTTTGATTTTCAAGTCCTCAATGAATTTTGTGACCTTTGCACCTATTAACTGTGGCCCGTTGTCGCAGGCTATCTCTTTCGATATTTCGAACTAGCAAATTATGTTCTCTTACAAGAAATCAACCACTTCGTGCTCGCTGATTTTCTGGTAAGGACCTGTTTCAACCCACATAGAGAAGTAATCAATTAAAATTAAAAGAAACCTTACCTTACTGGGAGCCGGCGGCAGCGGACTGACTATGTCCATCCCCCATTTCATGAATGGCTATGGAGATAATACCGAGTGCAATAGCTCTACCGATTGGTGTACTAACGGCACATGGCGTTGACACTTGTCGCATTTATGAATGAACGCCTTAGCGTCTTGTTCCATCCAGGGCCAGTAGTATCCTGCCCTAACTAATTTTAATACCAACGAGTCCGCACCCGAATGATTACCACATATTTTTTCGTGAACCTCTCTCATGACATAATTAGCCTCGGAGGCTCCTAAGCATCAGGCCAACGGGCCTGAACGACCTTCTATATAACTGTCCTCCCCAGAAGCTGTAGCGAGCTGCTTTGGTGGGGAGTGCTTAGGATGCCTTTGGGTCCTTGGGTAGTTCTCCGTTCTCAAGGTAGTCGATGATTTTATTTCTCTAGTCCCAGACCAAGTTGGTCGCATTTACTTCATAATAACTGTCCATATCTAATACGGAGTGCATGAGCTGTACCACCGTACTCGAATCTGATCCCTTCATTTCTGTAGACGAGCCCAGATTGGCGAGTGCGTCTGCTTCTGCATTTTCTTCTCTTGGGATATGGGTGATTGACCATTCCTGAACCTTGCGAGGAGAGCTTGAACTTTCGACACATATTGTTGCATGCATTCCTCTTTGGTGTCAAAGATTCCATATACCTGATTTACCACTAGTTGGGAATCACATTTGATTTCTATGACCCCAGAGTCTAGTTATCTAGTTCAAGTCCTGCAATCAAAGCCTAATACCCGGCTTCATTATTAGTAAAGGGAATAGTTTTTATGGCCAGACTCAGGGTTTCCCCCGAAGACGTAATTAAGACAACTCCGAGCCCGGACCCTTTCACATTGGAAGCTCCGTCTGTGAACAAGGTCTGGACTCGTGATGTCATTTCTGACACCATCACCGCTTCCTTGTTAGCCAAAGGCAGCAACCCAGGACTCAAATCGGCACGAAATCGGCCAAAACTTGTGATTTGATTGGAGCCCTGGGTTTATATTCGATGTCAAATTCACTCATTTCGACTGCCCACTTGGCTTGAGTCGACCTGACAACTCAGGTTTGTGAAGGACATTCCATAGGGGAAAAGTTGTCACCACAGCTATCAGGTGGCATAAAAAGTAAGGCCTAAGCTTTCGAGTGGCGACTACGAGAGCTAAGACTAATTTTTTGAGATGCAGATAATGAGTTTCCGCTCCCGTTAAAATTTTGCTAACATAATATATAGGAGATTGCATATCTTCATCCTTCCGGACTAGAACAACACTTACCGCTACCTCTGAGACCGCTAAGTACACTAGCAACTGTTTACCTTCCTCCGATATTGATAGTAACAGAGGGCTTGATAAATACCGTTTCAAGTCTTTTAGATCCTGTTGCCACATCGGAGTCCATTCAAAGTTGTTCTTCTTATTCAGAAGTGAGAAGAAGTGATGTCATTTTTCCGAGGACCGGGAAATGAACCTGCTTATAGCGGCCAATCTTCCAGTTAGCCTTTGGACTTCTTTCACTTTTGTCAGCTGGTCTGGAATGTGCTCGATGGCTTTAATCTTGTCGGGATTGACTTCGATCCCCCTTTGTGAAATTGGGAAACCCAAAAATATACCAGAGCTGACTTCGAATGCACACTTTTTGGGGTTGAGCTTTATGTTGTGCTTCCTTAGGACATCAAAGGTTTCTTGGAGGTATTTCAGATGGTCACCTGCGTTCAAAGACTTAACCAGCATATCATCTATGTAAACTTCCATTGTTTTCCCTATTCTCTTTTGAACATTTTGTTCACGAGCCTCTGATAAGTGGTTCCAACGTTCTTAAGCCCAAAGGGCATCACGTTGTACCAAAATGTGCCAAAGTTCTTTATGAACGAAGTTTTCTCCTGATCCTCCGGGTTCATTTTGATTTGTTTGTACCCGAAATAGGCATCGAGGAAACTCATCAACTCGTACCCGGCCGTTGCATAAATCATTTGATCAATGTTTGGCAATGGGAACAAGTCTTTCGGGCATACCTTATTCAGATCTTTACAATCTACGCACATGCGAAATTTATTATTCATTTTTGGAACTACTACTATGTTAGCTAGCCAGTCGGGACACTTTACCTCCTGGATTGAACCGATATCGAGTAATCGAGTTACTTTTCCTTGACAAAATATTTTCTGACCTCGGCAATCAAACGCTTCTTTTACCTTACCAGAGGGATGCTGGGGTCCCGGCTTAACTTGTGTACGACCACCTTTAGTGGGATACCTGTCATATCTGCGTGTGACCATGCAAAACAATCAACATTAGTTTTAAGAAATTCTATAAATCCTGACCTGAGCTCCGGGTTTAATCCTGTCCCAAGTGAAACTTCTTCTCTAGGAACTTCTCGAATAATGAGATTTGTTCGAGTTCTTCCGTTGTGGATTAAGTTGCCTCAGTTTCTTTCGGTACCTAGAAATACCTTAGTACCTGACAGGATTCTGACGGCTCCTCCCCTTTGTCGACTTCGTTTGGTTCGGGAACGGGCGTCGGTTCCTGTAATTGCTATGCCGTGTATTCCTTCCCTTTATTGTCGGAAACCGAGATGGCATTCATCTCCCTTGCCGCCGGTTGATCTCCTCTTATTTATTTGATTCCCTCTAGAGTTGGGAATTTCAGAAGTTGGTGGTATGTTGATGGCACGACCTTTATCTCGTGTAGGCACGATCTGCCAAGAATTATGTTGTATCCCATGTCGCCATCCACTACTTCAAACCGAGTAGTCTTCATGACCCCTTCGGCGTTCGTGGGCAACAGGATCTCCCCTTGGGTTGTCACACTTGCCAAGTTGAACCCAGCGAGGAGCTTTGTAGCCGGAATGATGCTTTCGGTTAGCTTGGCTTGCGCCAACACTCTCCATTGGATGATATTGGGTGAACTTCCTGGGTCCACCAAACACGTTTAATTTTAAACTCCAAAATATTAAGAGAAATTACCAGGGCATCAATATGTGGTAGAAGAAGTCCATCGACGTCCTCCTCTGTGAAGGTGATATTGTCCTCGATGACTTCCCGGAGTCTCTCGCTGTGAGTCACCAATACCTTTGTCTTTTTTGCTATCGAAAAGGTTACACCATTAAGCTCGTTCCCCCGGAAATCATGTGGATCGTTAGTCAAGGAGGATCTTCTCCTATCTTCGAGTGCTCTACATTGTCCAGGTTGCGGCCGTAATTATTTTAATCTCGATCACTTAAGAACTCTCTGAAATGGCCGTTTTTAGCAAAGTTACCACCTCCTCGCACAGATGTTGGATATCTCTAGTCCGGTGGCTGTTAGTCCCATGATACTCACACCATAGATTAGGATCCCTCTGATTGAGATGGAATATCATCGGCCTTGGGAATCGTGCTTCCTTGATGTTCCTCATCGCCGATACCAGCTCCACTATGCTGATATTGAAATTGTACTCGAGCAGCCTGGGATAGGTGGAATCCCAGGAACCCAATATCTTTTTATCTTGTAATGACCTACTATTCCGGTCGCGGTTAGTTCTTCTAACTGGAGCGAACCTATCCGCCGACTGGAATCCTCTGCCTCATCCTTCGGCCTTTTCATAGGGCTAAAATCGGCCCTTAGAAGATCAATGATCTGCGTCAAAATCATCCTTCGACTTATCCTTATTCTTTTCTCGACCCGACCCTTGGTTGATGCGGCAAACCCGAGTTGATCATCTTCTATTCTTATTTTTGACTTGTACGGACATCTGCCCATGTAGTTGCCTAGAACTCGAGCAGGCTTTTTTCAGTTTTAGGGAGGCGTCGGAGCTCCTCGGGTTCAGCCCCTTAGTAAATGCCTCAGCTGCCCATTCATCTGGCACGGCCGGTAGCAACATCCTTTCCTTCTGAAACCTGGTCACGAACTCCCCTAACAATTCGGACTCTCCTTGCGCAATTCTGAATATGTCGGCTTTCTAGGCATGTACCTTCCTGGCCCCGGCATGGGCCTTGATGAAAGAATCCGTGAGCATCTCAAAGGAATCTATTGGGTGCTCGGGTAAAAGTGAATACCATGTCAGGTCCCCCTTCGTGAGGGTTTCCCCGAATTTCTCAGCAGGACCGACTCACTATTGTGTGAAGCTAAGTCATTTCCTTTCACCTCCATTGTATAGGTGGTGATGTTTTCCTGAGGATCCGAAGTCCCATCATATTTTGGTATGTTTGGAATTTTGAACCACTTCGGAATTAACTCTAGTATTGCACTCGGTTTGAACGGCAACTAGGTGTATTTCTTTGAGTCCGATCCCTTCAACAATGGCGGTGCGCCCAGAATTTTGTCCATTAGAGCGTTTATTTCCCTCACAAACCACATGAGCTCGGTCTTAAAGGGATCATTATCGTTGTTGTTACCAAATCCACTGTCAACCCCCCCTCCCCCCCGGCACCATCGAAGCCGACCTTACCCATTGAGTTATTGTTATCAACCCTTTGGCTGTTTGATTCGCGGGAGCACCGGGATAAACTCGACCTCTTCCATTTGCATTATTGGAAGCACCCGACAACGTGTCCCTCAATTCTGTCATAGCCTGGTCTTGCCGTGAGAGATAGCCCATAATAGCCTTTTGTTGTTCTCTCATGATCCTTACCGTTTCCGCAACATGCTCGTCTTCAGCGCATCAGGAGTCGCCTCCTGTACGTGTCGTGGAAATTGCCTGCCATGAACCGGCGTGGCTACATCCTCCTCATTGCGGGTATCACTGATCGAATTCTCGCGTTGAGGCGTATCTCGCATTTGCGGTTGAGGGGTATATCGCGTTTTCGACTTCTGCGCATCTGATGAACTAATCGCATTTGCGATCTGTGTGTTGTATTTGCGATAAAAGAGGGTGAAAACGGGAGTTAGCTCATTTTACACCATTTCTCAACCCCAAACACCCTAAAGGCAATTTTTGAAGAACTTTTTCTTCCCAAATTTATTGGTAAGTAACTCTAATCCATTTCCTATCAATCATGAGTTTTTAACATCAAATCTTTGAATTTTATGGTAGAAATTAGGGATTTTGGGTAATTTTTAGGGATTTGTTAAAATTGAGATTCAGACCTCATTGAGGTCGAATTTTGAAACAAATCACATAATAAGGCTTGGGGATTAATGGGTAATCGGGTTTTGATCTTGAATCTCGGATTTCGAACAAGCGGGGCCAGGGTTAACTCTTGTTGACTTTTTAAAAATGATGAATATTGAACATTTTTCATTTGTGGGTAATTTCTAAAGATTATTTTGAATTTTTTGATCTAATAATTGGCTAGATTCGGTTAGTTTGGAGGCTTGTTCGAAAGGCAAGGCATGGTTGGTTGATTGATTTTAGTTGCGGAGTGAGGTAAGTGTCATGTTTAACTTTGACATGAGGGAATTAGGACTAGTTGGTCTATTTGCTATGTGAACTACGTGTGGGGAAGACATATATGCAAGGTGACGACTATATATGCGTCGTCATGGGTTAAATCATGGGAGTGGAAATTGATATATTGTACCATGTTGCTTATTTTACCATGCCTTCTATGCTTTAGTTAGATTATTATTCTTTGATAG
Organism: Nicotiana attenuata; assembly: GCF_001879085.1. Classification (NCBI taxonomy): domain Eukaryota; kingdom Viridiplantae; phylum Streptophyta; class Magnoliopsida; order Solanales; family Solanaceae; genus Nicotiana; species Nicotiana attenuata. The sequence continues at coordinate 317,288 of NW_017670348.1, forward strand.
TTCACTTCGTGTTTATTGATTAATTTGAGGTTGTTGGGATATAAGAAGTTGAAATTGCGTATCATAATACCACGATTGAAGTTGAAATTGGTTTCCAACCTTGCTTGATACTTTGGATTATTGTTGTTGCTCCGTGAGGAAGAGTGAAAAGCATGAAGGCTGTTGCCGTGCCATAATTGCATATTGTTATCATTGAATGAGCGAATGTGAGGATTAAAGCACGAAGGGTGATGCTGTGTACTTGATTGCTTTATTATCATTATTATATCATGTGAGGATGAGAGTAAAACACGAAGGGTAATGTCGTGTCATTTCATTTATCATATCATTATCGTATCGTGAGGATGAGAGTAAAAGTATGAAGGGTGATGCCATACCATTGCATTTATCATATTACATGGTGAGGATGAGAGTAAAAGCACGAAAAGATGATGCCTTGCCGTTTGATGATTTCATTACCTTACTTGATTTCCGGATTTATATTTGGCTGCAGTTTTGTTCATTTCGGAAACATGCTACTTGGTGATTTTGTACTTGTCATTCTTATCTTACTCCCGTCTTACATGTTACCTCTCTGTTTATATTTAAATGCTCTACTTGTTATTTCTATTACTTTATCTATATGTCTGCACATGTTTTAGTATGTGTTTTGTCATAGCCTCGTCACTAACTCGTCGGGGTTAGGCTTGACACTTACTGAGTACATAGAGTTGGTTGTACTCATGCTACACTTCTGCACTTCTTATGCAGATTCTGGTGTTTGGTCTCAGCGGTGTCTAGTGTTGGTTCTAGTCGGATCATTTCTACATCTAAAGACTTGAGGTAGACTTGCACGGTGATCGCAGTCTCTGGAGTCCCCTTTCTTACCTACCTTTACTATTTTATTTTGGATCCGAACAGTTGAATTTTATTCAAGACATTGGTCGTAGAAATTCTAGTATGCACATGTACTTGTGACACCAGATTCCAAATTTTGGCTAGTCGGTGTTGGATTTATTGTATTTACTTTGAAATTTTACAGCTTTATTTCTTATTATAATGCTTTCAATTGTCTAAAAATGATTAGTTGTGTATTAATGTTGGCTTGCCTAGCAAGTAGACGTTGGACGCCATCATAACATTGTGGTTGATATTTCGGGTCGTGACACTTCCAACATAAGCCTTTGTTTATTTGAACTTTTGGAATATCATGCTCACTTGGCGGCAGACAAAATAATAGTTTCTCTCCCTAACTGTTGGTAGGACTAGTTTCGCGCACAATATCTATCAATGGAATATAGACTTTCAAAAGGTTCATCTAATTGTCTTTTTTTTTTAAAAGTCCCCTCAATTGATTTGGGATTAATCAGCAGCCACGGTGATATATTATCATAAATCTCAATCCCTTTTTAAAGTGAAGGCCACATTGTTTGAATTTGCGAAGTCTCTACTCAGTGAATCTAAATTAAATAATGTGAAGCTTTTGGACAAAGTAAAGGAGAACAACACGGAAGAATAAAGCTATAGATTTAAGACACTAGTGAAATAACTGCAAATAATCGTTCATAAAATGTAACATACTAACCTAAAAAATAAAGTAAGTTAAATGTTAAAATCCATTGAAAATGTTTTTTAAAAAAAAATTGAAGTCAAATCAAAACTTGAAAAAGCCAAGGAGGATTATTCAATCTACTCTCTCTATACTGCTGTTCAACATTTGGATTAGAGATGGTCATGAAATTATGAAGTCTCCATTTATGGCCAGTTACAACATCCCTCTGTTGATTCAAACCTGAAGTTTTCTGCTTTAAATGGCTAGGGGATCCTGTAGAGGAAGGGCCTAAAGTTAACTCAATCTTGCTTTCATCTTCATTAACATCTTGCTGGCTACTTGAGATGGTTTTCATCAATATTTTTTGGATATGATATAGACGATGAAGTTCGTAAACCTGTAATATTCAGAGATAAAATAGTGTAAGTGGCACGAGTAAGTAGACTCATTGTACAAATAATTATTCTAATTTTAGAAGCCTAATTCAAGATTACTTGAACAGGAATAATGTCGACAATTAAGATACACCAACACCACTACTTAATTAGCTTAGAGGTGGGAAAGGAGGTCAGAACCTAAAAATTAATTAGTTACTATATTTTTACGTATGACACGAGAAATGACTCACTCTATAATTAGGCATGGTGTAAATTTGAGGAATCTCATTCAGATTACTTTAGCAAGAGTGATTGTAAAAGATTCGACGCCTATTATGTTACATTTTTGTTTTGATCCCAGATCAGAACTAGAGATCTTAATTCTCACACTAAAGGAAATATTGTGTTAAGATATGAAAAAGTATATTTTTTTTACCTGTTCTCTAAAGGTTTCCTCGTGCTTTACCATGGCCATTTTCATGTATTCTTTATCGTATGGATTGAGTAGCTTCTCCATGGCTGAAAGTTGCCTTTGAGTTTTCCAATTGCTTGAAACAGAAGAAACTTGGGATAAGAAGAAGATATGTTTTTCTTATTTAGTTCGAGATCTTCTGAATTTGGGAAGTGCTGCCTCTTCTATTCCAGGGTTTTGACACAGTTACCCACAAAAACAAAACTATTTACCCTTGTCTACCCATTTGTTTTTCTACCGATAAACTAATTACATTTCCAACAAATAGTAGGTTTTGTGGGGAATTTTTTCTTTATTCTCCAATTCTTTTTTATTTCTATGCTCCTTTTTTTTCTTTTTTTTTTTTCTTTTCTCCTTTTCTTTTTTCTCATTTTCTTCTTATTTTTTCCTTTTTTCCTTTTCTAATTTCATTTTACTTCTTTTTTTTTATATTCTTTTTCTCTTCATAATCTAATTTCATTTACTGTTTTCACTATCTTTTATTATTCTTTTTTTTTTTAAATTATTACTAAAGAAAAATCAAATTGTGTACCAATTAAATGTAGCTAATACAACCAAAAAAAATATTAACTAACATATGATACCAGTATAGTATATAGCTATACCAACAGGATATAGAATTGTACGTAAAGAGTTAAAATTTTTAATTCAATTATTAAACTGAAATAATATCAGTTGTCAATAAAAATTTCAAAAAATTCTAAAAGAATCTAATTGTAAGACTATACCGTTACATTATATATCATACTATAATATTTTTTTTTTGCATTTTTAATTTGTCCCTCACGCTGGGTAAAAGCTTAAAGCAAATTAAAAGGGAAAAGGCAAGTGAATTTACGTGTAATAAGTATACTATTATAGTATATTGTATATTATTACAACATACTGTACAGTATATTGCATATTATTACAGTATATATATTGTATACTATAATAGTATACTGTTGCAGTATAACTATATACTCCTATAGTATATTGTATACTGTAACGGTATACTGTTAGGTAACTGTGTTCTTCTTTGATTATTACAATATATCGTTGCAGTATATTGTAAACTATAATATTATACCAAAATGGTATATTTGTATATTGGGTATGCAATACAAATTCGTTATTTCCCTTGTTCAACTATATTTCAACCCAAATTTCTAAAATCTGCTACAAAATCTTCACCAAATTGACTAAAACTTTAGCTACAACCTCCAATCAAACTTTCCAAACAAAATCATGCAGGATCGAATCAAAACAATTAAAAACTCAAACAAACCAAGTTATGAGTTTCAAGCTTCAAGTTCCTTCAATGGTGGATTTAAATTTTTGTACAATAAATCTCCAAAAACCAGCATCAAAGATACAATCGACACATCAAAGAGCAATAACTAACGAATTTCAACAGTAAAACACCATAAAAAATCAGATCTGGCATTTTGAACTTATGGGTTAACAATAAAAATTGATATGTTCTTCCTATGATCTAGTTTTTGAATTGTGCCCTGTACTTTAGTGTTGGAAACTTGTTTTTGCGGGTCGACCCGATTGATGGGTGGATACTATATCAGCTCAGTTTCAACAGGGAATTAGGAAAACAAGAATAATATGAATAATGGGGATTTTATTACGCACGAGGAAGCGAAAAGGCTGATGAGATTGGTGAATGTTGAGGAGCTGAAGTGGAAATTAGATATGGAGAATACTGAGGCTATTGGATACAGTAAGCTGTTTAAAGCTTGTGAAAAAATGGATGTGGCTAAAACGCGTGATAAGCGAGTAAATAGTTTGGAACGCATGGGTAGGAGTAGTAAATAGTTTGGACCTGGACATTAAAGGGTAAATAATTTGAAATTAATGGGTATAAAGTGAGATCTTCTCTTCTATTCCTCTACCCTGAGAAATACAGGAGAAAAGGGATAACTTTATTTAATAGGTAAAGGAAATTAACTTAAATATGTCTAAGGCCTCGTTTGTTTGCACTTAATGGAGGTCTGAATCTTGATCATCCAGATCTCAGACATTAAGTGCGTTTGTTTTTAATGTCTGAATTTTAATTATTCAGATCTTAATCATTAAGTGTGTTTTTTTTACTTCACAACAACTTAATGGGTCTGAATAGGTTTGTAAGATTAAGATCCATAACAGAGACTTAATTTCATTAAGATGTCATCATCCATATTCGGTATTAATTGTCGCCACCGCCTACTATTATCAACTAGCACCACCACCACCACCATACTCAACCACCACCCCCACCCCCATCATCCTCAATCATAGCCTCCACCATAATCGACTACCAGCACTCACCATCCGCACCACTCCCACCACCATCATTCTCAACCACAAACAACACTCATCCACCTCAACTACCACAACTAACTGCCCCATCACCATCAACAACCATAACCGACACTTCACATCATTATTAACTACCACCAGCCACCACCACCTTCCTCAATCACAACTACCACCACCATCTGCCATTATTAACTATCACCACTCACCACCACCATCCGCACCACTCCCACCACCATCATTCTCAACCACAAACAACACTCATCCACCTCAACTACCACAACTAACAGCCCCATCACCATCAACAACCATAACCGACACTGCACATCATTATTAACTACCACCAGCCACCACCACCTTCCTCAATCACAACTACCACCACCATCTGCCATTATTAACTATCACCACTCACCACCACCATCCTCAATCATAATTGCCACCATTACTAATCACCACTAGTTAGTACCCTAACCTCAACCATCAACCAAATCTACCACCAACCACCGTCTCTAGTCGGCATTCACAAGCGCCACCGTTAGCCCTCACCACCAGCAACTATCATATTTTTAAAAAATTATATATTTTATTGATAGAATATTAGATTAATTAGTATTTCATTTGAATTTTATGTTTATTAATTTTCAAATAAAATAATTTTTATACATTCAGATGTTAAAAATCAAACAATCTTAATCATTTAGTATTTAGATCTTAATACATATCTTAATATTCAGATGCGTATTCGGATTCAGATGTCTTAATCTTCATACACATCTTGATATTCAGGTGTGTATTCAGGTTCAGACGTCTTAATCTTAAAAAAAACAAATGAGGCCTAAGAATGCCACGGAAAATACAACCCCTCTTATTTTGTATTCTAGTTTAAATTTTATGCACGAATAGTATTAAAAAATATATAATTGAATATTTATGATCATGGCCAGATGTAGCTGTTCGGCTATGGTTCAATTGAACCCATAAATTTTGAAATAAAGTATGTATTTATATGAAAAAATCTACTAAAATTTCAAAAAATATTAACTTTGAACCCATAATTTTAATAATACAATGAGTTTAATGTTAAAAAACTTAAAAATTGAACCCGTTAAAATTAAATCCCGAATCTACCTCTGTTAAAAATTATAATAGAAAACAACTAACACGAGAAAACAACAATAAAACAAAAAGATCTTTACCTCTTAAAGACGAGACAAAATGCTATTCTGGATCAAAGAGTAAGAAAGAGGAGGAATACGAGAAATAGAAGATGAAGAAGGTAAAATGAGACTTTCTATTTGTTTGTTTGATCGAGCAACACCCACCTTCTACTTCACCTTCCCTGTTTATATATTGCCGAAGTGGCTCGAAGATAGAAATTAAAAAAAATACTCCTTCATTTTCAGCGGTGCTATTTCCTTATTAATTAGTTCGCTTTTAAAAGAATGATATATTTTTATATTTGGAAACTTTAAACTTTCTATTTTGCCAAATTTATGACATGTTGAACACTATTTAATTTTTGAAAATCTTACTATCTTTGTTAAATTCATATCGAATCAAACTATGTTACAAAAATTGGAATGCAGGAATATATGAAGAGAGAAAAAAATAAAAAAGCATTGATAAGAATGCTGAGGAAGAATTTAAGATTCTGAGCTTACACACGGAAATCAAAGCAAACACTGCTGCATTTTGGGGTTTGAGAAAAATAGCTAGGGACTAGCTAAGCAATAGGCAATTATAGACAGGCCGAACAAATACCATGCGTCATTCGTCTATGTGGTTCGAGCTTTGTGAAAGAGATGCCCAGACAACTCTAGCAGCGCACGATGTATTAAAATAATAGAGTACTCCCTCCGATTCACAATAAGTGTTCAATTTACTTTTTTATTTTGGTTCAAAATAAGTGTCCAGTTATGTAATCAAGAAATAATTTAATTTGTTTTTACAAAATAGCCCCTATGTACATATCCCTAAAAAGTTTTCTTACTCCTCACGTTAAATGTTTAATTAGGGGTAGTTTAGTCATAATAGGTATTTTTGTATAGAATTTAATACTTTCTTAATGGGCGTGCTAAAAGCAAATTGAACACTTATTGTGAACTAGAGAGAGTATTAATCAAGATTCCAAGAATACAACAACTACTAACAATAATATCATCGATTATAAACACGCAAGAGAAAATCCAGAATTTAGATCACGCAATAAGTTTTGAATTGAGAGAATGAGTTCTAAAATATATATATTTATGTTAGATAGTTTGTAGTACTAATATATATGTAGTGGAATTGTCCCGCCAATGTGTGTACCCTCAAAATCGGATAACAATTGAATTTTGTAAGTACTTTAAAGGATACGCGGATTGATTTGACACAAAGCTATAAATTGGATTAGATTCAAACCATGCAAATAAGACAGTTTCAGCCTTAGTAAAATTGCTCACCCTCGATCCGGGCTTGCTATAGTCAACACTGATGAACAAGTGAAAAAAGCTAAATAACAGAGAAAATAATAATATATTGCCTTGGAACGCGTGTTTCAATGTGTTACATGAATTATCAGACCCCCATTTATATAGTAGGGGAATCCAACTTTAGGTACAACTCTATAAAAAGTATAAAATCTTTGAATTAAATGATTGTCGGTGCCTTATCGATACGTCCCGAGATCCTCGCCGTGATATCCGGCCGGCCACGCATATTTCGGCCTTCTGTTGGCTATGCTTGATCGTCCGATAATGTTCCTCGGAGTCGTTCGAGGCTAGAACCGATTTTGGAAGTATAACATCGATATTTCGAGGGCAGTCGTTATGTCCCCGGGCTCTAGCTCGATGGGACTTTCGGCTCGATTTTGGTCCCTTGCCATCACATCTAGAGCCTGGCTTCTTTTGTCAGAAATTGAGGTGCATCATAGGCTCGGTTTTACCCGTATACAGATAGCTTCTGATTCCTACCTCGACACATCGTGGCAGAAACGACAAAAGACCCGAAACGTCTCGTCAGTCATGTCATAATGGCATTTAATGCATGTCGGACGCCGGTTGGCTGTCCCTGGACGCGAAGCGTCGCCTAACTACTATAAATACCTCTTCATTTGTTCATATTTACTTTAAATCAAACCTCCTACCCTCGTACCCTTAGAATTTCAACAATCTTAAGTGCTTTTTACCCCCGTTACTCAAGGTCCTATGCAAAAATTTTCACCTGTCTTCTTCCCAAGCCAACAAGTCTAAGTCTTCAACTTCCTTTCTTTCTTCATCTTTTCTAGATCTCCCTCCACTTTTACTTTCTAAATAAATGGCAAAAACCTCCAAAACCGTTCCCTAGAAAGAAACTCCTTCTACTTCACGGCTGGTTACGAGGCCGAGGCGACCGCTCCAAGCGTAATAGTTAATGAACCGGTGGCCGAACCTCCCTTGAAAATGTTTGTCTCGGGGGGATGCTCGGTAAATAATGATTTCAAAGTTGAAAAACCCTCTTCCGTACCGGGTCGGTACGAAGACTTCTCGAGGTACATCTGTTCGATTACCAAAGAGATCCTCCCTACGGTTCGGATAGATTGCAGCTGGGCCAATAAAACTGTAGTAGTCCCCGACCCCGAGGAGGATATTACCGCCCATGTCGAGGGATACCTGAGTGTTTACACTTATCCCCTCACATTGGGACCGGTATACCCAGTCGCCATAGACTTCTACAAGAGGTACGAGGTATGCCTCGGTCAGATCCATCCTTCAATGTGGAGGAGAGTGATCCTCCTTCAGTTCTTCGTGAGCAAAATTGATGGTTGCTGGTTCATCGTGGATTACCTACTTCGTCTGTACAGTCCCCGACTATTCCGAGGGAGGCTGATAAAGCTTGTGCGCCGCGACATCAAAGCACCATTCTCTAGTATCGATGAGGATTGGAATCGATGCTGGTAAGGCCATTTTGTCCGAGTGAGGACTTCGGACCTGATTCCACAGGAATGCATGCTATTCCCCGAGAAGTGCAATACAAGACATAAGTGGAACTTTCCTTCGAATATTGATTTTAGATTTACTTCTCTTTTTCTTATTGGTGTTTTGTGGTGGTGCAATCGTTGCTCGGGTTCCAAATGTTGTTCCTCGACTCAAGGAGTGGGTCGAGGGGATCATTCTCAAATTCCCTACTCCGAGCGCTCGTAGCGTGAACTGTCGAAGGGCTGTTGGGAGGCCCGTTCCCATGGTAATATCACTTTTCCGATAAGGTTGTCTTAGGCCTCTCCTTTTACTATCTAGTTCTTATTCCCTTCACTTTCTTTCTCAGGTTTGCCTAAGGATGTCGAGCTTAGGCCTCCGGTTGGTAACGAGGACTTGCCCGTTGAGTCTCCTGCTCTGGGGTAGGCCGAAGAGAAGAAGAGGAGGAGGGATCTGAGCTCCCCGAGCTAGGAGAAAAAGAAACCGATGAGGAGGCTGGTCCGTAAGCAAAAAGAAACCTCCGGCTCCCGAGTGCTTGAATCGGACTCACTCCTCCGTCTCAGGGACGAGTCCAAAGAGGACGAAATTCTAGTGGACCGAGAGCCATCGGCCCCGAAGCAACAGGTGCCAGCCAAGGAGGGAACAACAAAGGCTAGTCCCTCACAAATATAAGAGGCCGATGCAACAGCGGAGGTCGAGAACCCTCAAGATGCCGGTTCTGCCCCACCCGGTGTTATTGACATAATAGGATTGCCTTTGTTCACAGACTCGATGTTCGTTGAAGCTCAAGCGACGTAGGAGCGGTCGAATGAGGGGGTCCATTGAGTGGACGATCCCCTCCAAAGCTTTTATGATGGCGTAGACTCCACCGCCACGGAGGATGTAACCGGATTGGGTGACTTAGAAGTAGCAAGGAAAAGCCCGCCCTCGGGGGAAGGTGGGTCTAGTTCGAGCCCGAGACTGGTCAATTTGTTCCTTGCCCCGAGTGCTGATTTCGATCGGAAGCGGTCGATCATTATCTCCATTCCGGAGGATGCCCGGGTCCTTTCCGCTCCCGTTAGGGTAGCTAGTTACCTCCGGTGCCTGGTGACTGAAGAAGACCAGGCAAAGATGAACGAGGGGATTCCCTATGCCAGTTCAACGAAGCACAGCAGGCGCTGAATCAGGTAAGGTGTTACCAAACCTTTTCATTTTCCAACTTTGGTTACTTAGTGATCTTAATATTTCTCCTTATATTCACAGGCCTCGGTGCTTCACCACGAGACCTTCCTCCGATACCGAGAAGAGTTGAGCCTCTTTGTGGTCGAAGCTAAAGAGCTTACTGAGAAGAGAGACATGTACAAACTTCTCAGTGACCAACGCGAGGAAGAGGCTAAGAGTCTTCGGGCCGAGTTGGACGTGGCTCTGAAAGAACATGCCAACCTGGTGGAACAGGTAAAAGTCTTTGAGGTTAGTGATGATGAGCTAGACTCGGTGACTAACAGTCAGAACCTACAGGTCCAACAGAAGCTTGATCGGATAGACCAACTTCGGGCCGAGATGGACGTTATCAAGGTCGAAGCCGAAGAGTGGAAAGGCAGAATGGACCGCTTGGCCTCGAAAAAAGAAACTTCCCGAGCACAGCTGGCCTCGGCGGAAGCTCAACTCCGATGAGGGAGAAGGCTAAGGCACGGGCCTAGAAGATCGAGGAGCTCTAGTCTCAACTGAGCTTGGTTGTAGCCGATCGGGAGATCTTTGCCAAGTAGCTAATAATGACCAAGTCGGTGGCTGAAATAACAAAGGCCGATGCCAATGAGATGGTGGCCCAGTACAGAGCTGATGCCGAGGCAGCCCAGGACAGATGAAAGACATTGTTGAATACGAGAAGCAGCAGTCCCGAAGAGTGGCCCTCGAGGAGGTTCATGCTCGGGGTTTTGACTTATCGTCCGAGATTGAAAGTGCTAAGGGGCTCGAGGTCGAAGCCAAGAAGTTGGCTTATCTCGAGGACGAAGAAGACTCCTAGGGTTTCGGCGGGCCCGAGGATGGAGAAGACCCCGATAGTCCCGGTAATAAGGCGGGCTCCTGTAAAGACAAGGCTACTTAGACGCCTTTGTAGATGTTTTTGGTTTTTTGTTTTCATAAAAAATTTTTTTTCGAGGCCGTTTGGCCTTTGTTAAAATTCTTATCGAGGCCGTTTGGCCCTTGTAAAAATCTTTTGACATATATATACATGGCTTTTTCCCGTCAACAAATTTCAAGCTTTTCTTCTTTACAATTACAAAGTTATCGAATGCCTTAGCATGTAATAATTAGGTCTTGTTCGGAGGTTCGAATAGACCTTGTTTTCGATATTATTTCGCTTAAAACTCGTGGGGGGGGGGGGGGGGGGGGGGCTTGGTGTGACTGGAAGCTATCCCCAAAGTACTTAGAATATTTAGGATTACAATTTGGCGAGGGTAGCCTTTTAAACCGATTTAGAATCTTAAAGGCCTTATTGATTACGAATGTCGGACGTCTCCGAGCCGTTCTAGGATGGCCGTAGCCGTTTTTATTCCGGCGTTGCCCAATGGGCTTGTTACCCCGAGTCATCCGGCCTTTCCCAAGATAACGTCCCCAAATGGGGATGGCTGTAGCCTTTAAAGTTTGGGCAGTGCCTAATAGGCTTTGTGCCCTGGGACTCGTTATCCCGGGCCATCTGAACCTGCCTTGGACGACAGTCCCCGAGTGCGGTGGACCTTGGGCCCGATGTCTTTAGGGAACCAAATGTAAGAGAAAAGAAAAAATTTAAGGGACAAAATATTTATCAGCAAGGCTGAAACTTTCTTTCGTTTCTGTGCGTAATATAAAAGGTCAAACATGTGTACAAGCTTTGTGTTAGAGCTCGGGCGGTGTACGTGGGCACGGTTCATTTGATCGTTTGGCCCTTACAGTGAATCTTATCGACCGAGCCTAGACTATTCGAGCATAAAGTTTCTTCCATTGCTAACATCATTATCCGACGGAGATGCCCCCAGTGTTCGAGGCCGGTCATAGAGAAGCCTCGGATACTGTTGATGTGATCTTTGGCACCAATTCATAATCGATCTTCGATTCTAAGTTAGCACGATCCATTGTTGCCTCGTTAAAAACCTTGCCGGAAAACCCATTTGGGACAAAACCGGTTCAAAGAAAAAAGAGTGCAACGCGTGCAGTCAGGTCTAAAAATTGTATCATTCCTTGTCGGTTACTTGCAAGTGTTAGCTCAAAATGTAAATAAAAGAAATGAATAGGGCCATACCTTATCAGTAATATCTTTTCAAGTGAGTTATATTCCAGTTGTTCGATAGTTGCTCGCCGTTCATTGTTCCGAGTTTGTAGGACCCTTTTCCGATGATCCCGATAATTTGATACGGACGTTCCCACTTCGCCCCAATTTCCCTTTGTTCAGGTTCCAGGTGTTTAGTGTAACCTTCCTTAATACCAAGCCCCCAACATTGTGTAATTCCTCTTGATCTGTTGTTCTTGGGCAGCCAACCGGACGAGGGCGACTTCGTGCCTTTCATCTAATAGTTCCAGGCTCGTATTCATGGCCTCATTGTTTGACTCTTCGGTTGCATATCGGAACCTGAGACTCGGTTCTCCCACTTCGATCGGTATTAGAGCTTCAGCGCCATAAATCAGCGAGGGGTGACCCCGGTAGTGGACTTCGAGGTCGTATGGTACACTCAAAGTACTTCGGGCAAGATTGTCACACCTCCTTTTTCTACCCCAAAAGGAATATAAGGGAGTTTTTTCCAATTTAAGTGACAATCAAAACATGATTATTTATCAAATTCAGAGTCGCCACTTGGATAATTTATGGTGTCCCAAGTCACCGGTTTAAAATTCTGAATCGAGGAAGTTTGACTCTATTTACGGTCCGCGAACACAGAAGACTGGGTAAGAAATTCTGTTAACCCGAGAGAAGGTGTTAGGCATTCCCGGGTTCCGTGGTTTTAGCACGGTCGCGTTAATCATACTTGGCTTAATTAAATGGTCTAATTACTTATTTTATAACCTATGTGCAATTTACCTCTTTTAATTAAGAAATTATCCTAAAACGAGTCATGCATACGTGTACTCATTTCGTTGGGCGCGTCAAGAATCATGTCACGCGTACGTGTTCACAATTCCAAAGGCTTAGTTTATTCAAGAAAAGATTTGGTCGAAGTTGCGCGAACTCAGACCTCGATTCATTTTTAGAATCATAATTATGTCACGCGCACGTGTACACAATCACGATAATAGATTAAGTCGCGACTAAAGCATACCATCGATTTGTGAATTGTTTGAGATTGTTATAAGACCCAAGAACTTACGGAGTTCATCAATGATATATCTAAATTATTGACAGTGTTCATAGCTTAGTAAAAGTGTTAAAGTGCTAATTCATGCACATTTTGTAGTCCGAAGCATATATGTTTTTTCAAAATGATCAAAGATGAACTTCTTTAATATTATACCATATAACTTTCCAACTCGGATGAACATCACCTATGTACCTATATATGACTGAGATCTAAAACAAACAAAAGTACAGTAAATAAGTTAAGCACTTCAGTGGTCAAGAAACCAAAAATTAGTACATAATTTTGCCAATAAGGATGGTAACAGAAATGAATTGAAAAGCTTCATGGGTGAAGAACAGAATATTTTGTAGGATAGTAGAACTTCAATTTCATCAAAAATTTAATATAAGCAGCGTCTCAATAACAACAAAAACCAGCAAAACCTCCATAGTTAAGGAAAGCCACATCTACACATATAGCTGAACATGGAGCAACTTACTTTAACAAAATAGAGGCAGTAAACATTTGGCACAAATTGAAGTCATCAATGAGCAAATCATAAACATATGTTTCCACAATCAAAATGAAGCATCGGAGTATCAGAAAATCATAGTGGCAACACCACCTCGACACCGAGGTATGGATCATCGGCAAATAGAGTAAGACAATAACAATTACAGTATTTCGAATCGAGGTTCATACCTGAAACGTAAATAAAAATCAAAAACCAGAACAAAGGCCAAACCGCCACCGGATCTCGAACGGGAAACCTATCAACAAAACTCGAGCTTGACCGGAATTTTTGTGTTCAGGCGTTGTTTTGGACTGAAAATCACCGGAAAACACACAAGCTAACAGAAATGTTGGATCCGGTTGGATCTAGTATTTACTCCATGAAAGAACCTAAATGAAAAACAAGGAGATGAGAGAGAGAGGAAGTGAGGCAGCAAAGACCTCCGGCACCGAAATTTGCATCTCCGGCCAAAGATCTTTCAGGTTGAAAGTGACGAGAGTGGCCAGCGTTGGTTCACATCTGGTAATCACGTGGGTCTGCCAGAAAATGACGGCTTGAATCTGCTCAGATCTAATCAATGGGGGGGGGGGGGGGGGGTTATGAGAGTGGTCGCAGGTCTTAGAATGGAGGAGTCAGGGCTGTTGGTTTTTTGGAGATTCAAGCTGGTGGCTGCTAGGTTGAAGAATGGTGTCGCAGGTGGAGTACGCTACTTGGTGTGATGAAGATGAAGACGCAGGAACGACTATTGCTTTTTTAGTCTGTTAGGTTCCTTTTTGTGTGTTAGGGTTTTTTGGGTTTTATCTAGGTCTTCTAGGGTTTTAGGGGTATTGGGCTTAAGAATTATGGGCTAGGTCCGAAAATTAGGCCTTAAAATTGGGCCAAAGACTAAAATATGGACTACAAAACTAATTAAAATGGGATAAACCGACTCAAAACTCACTCTTCCTTCTAAAATTATATAAAATTTATAATATAAAAATATAAAACTAATCTTAATTAATTAAAATAAATAATATTATATTGTGAGACTATTTTGGTATTTTTCAAGATTATATAAAAATAAAATCCTAGTAAAATAATATGACTACAAAACATCAACGAAACTATATTTTTGTAATTTTCATTTTTGTGATAAAATAAAGTAAAAGAGTCAAAACTGGTTAAAATAGCGATATTGGGCCTAAACTATATATTTAAATGCTAAAATGTATAAAATCTTGGGGAGGGTCAAAAATTACATGTCTACAAAGATTTCTTTCCACTTTCCTTTAGCGTCGGTCAATCTTTTCCTGAGGTTTTGGATTATGGTTTTGTTCGTGGACTCCGCTTGACCGTTCCCGCTAGGGTGATAGGGTGTTGAGATGATCCTTTTGATCTTTTGGTCTTCGAAAAACTTGCTTACTTTGCTATCGAAGAACTGCTTCCCATTGTCGTACTTCCCCGGGCTGGTGAATCATCGGAGTATGCCTTTGACATCCGTCGTATTTTCGTACGAACTCCTTCGCGTCCTTTTCCATGCCAATCCAGTAGTAGCCGGCTCTGATTACTTTCTGGACTAACGATTCAACGCCCGAATGGTTTTCGCAGGTGTCTTCATGGACCTCCCTCAGAACATACTCGGTATCTACTGGTCCTAGACGTATTGAAAGTAAGCCATCGAACATTCTCCTGAATAGGGTACCATCTTCAGACAGGCTGAACCGGGCCACCTTCATGCGCAGAGCCCTCGATTCCTTAGAATCCGAAGGCAGTTTTCCAGTCTTCAGATACTCCATATATTTATTTCTCCAATCCTAAGTTAGACTTTTTGAGTTTATCTCGGCGTGACCTTCTTCCACTACCGATCTCATGAGTTGTACGACCGCCCCCGAGTTGAACTCATCATCAACGGTCAACGACCCCAAGTTAGCAAGAGCATCGGCCTTGCTATTTTGATCTGGAGGTACATGCTGTAGAGTGCACTACTTGAATCGATGTAATGTTACCTGCAGTTTATCCATGTATCTTTGCATTCGTTCCTCTTAGACCTTGAATGTCCCATTAACTTAATTCACCACAAGGAGGGAGTCGCACTTAGCTTCGATCACTTCTGCCCCCAAGTTTTTGGCCAATTTGAGACCTGCAATCATGGCCTCATACTCGGCCTCGTTGCTAGTCAGCTTTATAGTCCTAATGGATTTTCTAACTACATTACTCGATGGTGGCTTCAATACGATGCGAAGTCCGGACCCTTTTGCGTTCGAGACACTGTTTGTAAAGAGGGTCCAGATTCCCAAGGAAGTCCCCGAGTTTAGCAACAATTCTCTTTCAACCTCGGGTATTAGGGCCAGCGTAAAGTCGGCCACGAAGTTTGCCAAAATTTGAGATTTGATGGCGGTCCGGGGCCAATATTCGATATTGTACCCGCCGATTTTCACGGCTCATTTGACCAGTTGTCCCGAGAGTTAGGGTTTGTGCATTATCTTCCTCAATGGGTAAGTAGTTACAACACATATAGGGTGGCATTGAGAGTATAGTTTTAGCTTCCTAGAGGCGCTTAACAAAGCGAGCACCAATTTTTCTAAATGAGGATACCTAGTTTCAGGCTCACTTAGAGTTCTGCTAATATAATAGATAGGAAATTGTGTACCTTCTTCTTCCCGGACCAGGACTCCACTTACCGCTAATTCGGATACTGCCAAGTATAGGTACAACTGTTCGTTTGCCTTCGGAGTGTGAAGCAAAGGCGGGCTCGAGAGGTATCGTTTGAGTTCCTTTAATGCTTGTTGACACTAGCAGCGCAGGATGTATTAAAATAATAGAGTATTAATAGAGATTCCAAGAATACAACAATTACAAACAATAATATCATCGATTATAAACACGCAAGAGAAAATCCAGAATTTAGACCACGCAATGAGTTTTGAATTGAGAGAATGAGTTCTAAAATATATATTTATGTTAGATAGTTTGTAGTAATATATATGCAATGGAATTGTCCCGCCAAACTATTTACCCTCAAAATCGGATAAGAATGGAATTTGTAAGTACTGTTAAGGATACACGGATTAATTTGACACAAAGCTATAAACTAGATTAGATTGAACAAGTAAAGATAAAATGAATTCAAACCATGCAAATCAGACAGTTTTAGCCTTAGTAAAATTGCTCAACCTTGATCTGCGCTTGCTATAGTCAACATGGATGAACAAGTGAAAAAAGCTAGATAACAGAGAAAATGATAATATATTGCCTTGGAACGCGTGTTTTAATGTGTTACATGAATTATCATGCCCCCTTTATATAGTAGGGGAGTCTTACTTTAGGTACAACTCTATAAAAGGTATAAAATATTTTGATTAAATGATTGTCAATTTCTTATCGATACGTGCGGAAAACCCTGCCGTGATATTCGGCCGGTCACGAATATTTCGGCCTTCTGTTGGCTATGCTTGATCGTTCGATAATGTTCCTCGAAGTCGTTCGAGGCTAGAACCGATTACGGAACTATGACCTCGATTTACTCGAGGGCAGTCATTATGTCCCCGGGCTCTGGCTTGATGGGACTTTCGGCTCGATTTTGGTCCCTTGCCATCTCATCTAGAGCCTGGCTTCTTTTGTCGGAAATCAAGGTGCATCATGGGCTCAGTTTACCCGTATACAGATAGTCCCCTCGTTTCTCGGAGGGTAAATGATGAGAAACAACATGAGCTTTCGATTCTTACCTTGACACATCGTGGCAGAAACGACAAAAGACTTGAAACATCTCGTCAGTCATGTCATAATGGCATTTAATGCATGTCGGCCGTCGGTAGGCTGTCCCTGGACGCGCAACGTTGCCTAACTACTATAAATAGCTTTTCATTTGTTCATTTCTACTTTACATCAAACCTCCTACCCTTGTACCCTTAGAATTTCAATAATCTTGAGTTCTTTTTACCCTCGTTACTCCAGGTCCTTTGCAAAAAATTTCACCCGTCTTCTTCCCATGCCAACAAGTCTAAGTCTTGAACTTCCTTTCTTTCTTCATCTTTTCCAGATCTTCCTCCACTTTTACTTTCTAAAGAAATTGCAAAAACCTCCAAAACCGTTCCCCAGAAAGAAACTCCTTGTACTTCACGGCCGGTCACTCAGGCCGAGGCGACCGCTCTGAGCGTAACAGTTAATGAACCGGTGGCCGAACCTCCCTTGAAAATGTTCGTCCTAGAGGGATGCTTGGTAAGTAATGATATCAAAGTTGGAAAACCCTCTTCCGTACCTAGTCGGTGCGAAAACTTCTCGAGGTACATCTGTTCGATTACCGATGAGATCCTCCATACGGTTCGGATAGATTGCAACTGGGCTAATAAAATTGTAGTGGTCTCCGACCCTGAGGAGGCCATTATCACCCATGTCGATGGATACCTGAGTGTTTACACTTATCCCTTCACATTGGGACCGATGGACCAGGTCACCATAGACTTCTACAAGAGGTACAAGGTATGCCTCGGTCAGATCCATCCTTCAATGTGGAGGATCGTGATCCTCCTCCAGTTTTTCGTGATCAAAATTAACGGCTTCCGATTCACCGTGGATCACCTACTTCGTCTGTACATTCCCTGACTATTCGGAAGGGAGCTGATAAAGCTTGTGCCCCGGTGTTTTTTAGTCCGAATGACATTGCGTTGTAGCAGTAGGTACCGTACTTAGTGATGATGGACGTCTTTTCCTGGTCGCCTGGGTCCATTCGAATTTGGTTGTACCCAGAATAGGCGTCGAGAATACCGAGGATCTCGTGGCCAACCGTCGCATCGATCATGTGATCGATGTTTGGAAAAGGGAAAAAGTCGTTGGATCATGCCTTATTCAAATCTTTATAGTCTACACACATCCTTAATTTGTTCCCTTTTTAGGGACTACTACTACGTTTGCTAGCCCATACGGGTACTTAACCTCCCGAATCGACCCTATTTTAAGGAGTTTAGATACCTCGTCTTTGATGAATGCATATCTGACTTTGGACTGAGGTCTCCTTTTATGTTTGACTGGATGAAACTTTAGGTCCAGGCTCAGCTTGTGAGTGGTTATTTTCAGAGGGATCCCTGTCATATCAAGGTGGGACCAAGCGAAACAATCCACGTTAGCTATAAGAAATTGAATGAGATTTTTCCTGAGCTTGGGACTTAACACTTTGCCCAGGTATACCTTATGATCGGTGAAGTGCTCGATCAGTACGACTTGTTCCAGCTCCTCGACCGTTAACTTGGTGGCGTCGAAATCATCGGGGATTATGAAGGACCTGGGGATCCCGTAGTCGCCATCTTCATCGGCCCCCAGTTTCTCCGGTTGGGTCGGAGCTGGTGTTGGTAATTGTTATTTAGCTTTGGCCTCGGCGATCGAACCCGAACCTTTTGTTGTAAGTGCGAATATCGGGATTACCTCTTCGACGGCGAACATTTCCTTCGCAGCTGGTTGCTCTCTGTAAATTGTTTTAATCCCTCCTGGCATTGGGAATTTTAACACTTGGTGCAGGGTCGAAGGTACTGCTCTCATGTTGTAGATCCATGGCCTCCGAATAGAGTGTTATATCTCATATCTCCTCCGATTACATAGAACTTGGCTTTCTGGATGGTCCCGACGATGTTCACCGGTAATTATGGGTGTTTAACGGGTGGGCCGGGCCGGGCTGGGCCTCTATTTTTTGGACCCGTACGGGTTACGGTCCGGGCCGGTTCCGGGTTAGTTCTTAATGGGTTTAACGGGCTCAGGTTCATCCGGGTAAAAATTGAACCGTAAGGGTTACGGGTTGAGGGGGCCGGGCCGGGCCGAGTTTAGTGTATTTTTAATTTTTTTTTGGAATTTTTTATAAATATTGTAAGTTATATTAATACAAAGTACTAACATAAAGAATACAAGGAAGATGGGAAAAAATTGCACTTATTGCAATTTGCAAGTGCTACTTTTATTTCATAATTCAAACTTACAAATTGAAAGGTTTACATTTTTAACAACAAGTAAATTCACCAAGGGTTTTAAATATATACCTCTAAAATGCAATATTTCACCTATATACGTAGTGTAATTTTCGACGAACCACCCTCAGGACTATATAGCTTCGCCCATGCCCTTGTTTACATAGTTGACTGATCACATAATTGAATTGACAATATGAACAGATAAACAAAACACATAATACAAATAGGTAAAAAAAAATACCTTGAAAATCAACCAGGCTTTTTCCATGCGTTCAACAAAGTTAGATGAACTATCAACTGCTGATGCTCTTACCACAAAAATTCTGGGTATTTGCTTTAATCTAGGGTTTCTAGGGGAAATCAATTGTAATCCTCTTGGTGTTGCAAATCGGTTAATAACATTTGATTTTGCAGTAATTATGGATCTACAAGAACATGTACAAGTACTGCTACTTGCCATTTTTTCCCTTCTTTTTTTCCTGTTCAATTTCTTGCCCACAGAAATAAAAAATTAAAAAAAAACAAAAAAAAAAGTAGTCGTTTAAACCGGGCCGGTCCGGGCCGGTTCCGGGTTCTACCGGTCTGGGCCGGTCCGGAACCGGGTCAACCCAGCCCGTTTAACACCCTTACCGGTAATATTATCTCCCCTTTGATGGTTTCACATGCCATGTTGAACCCGCTTAAAACTCGTACTACAGGCACGATTATATCTTGTGCCCCCAGGTCTCGTTATCCCAGGTCGTCCGAACCTGCCTTGGACGACAGTCCCCGAGGAGGTGGCCCTTGGGCCCGATGTCTTTAGCGGACCAAATGTAAGAGAAAAGAAAATTTTTTAAGGGAGACAATATTTGTCCGCAAGGTTGAAACTTCCTTTCATTTATGTGCGTAATATACAAAATAACACATGTGTACAAGCTTTGTGTCAGAGCTCGGGCGGTCTACATGGGCACGGTTCATTTGACCGTTAGTCCCTTATAGTGAATCCTATCGACCGAGCCTAGACTATTCGAGCATAAAGTTTCTTCCCTTGCTAACATCATTATCCGAGGGTGATGCCCCCCTAGTGTTCGAGGCCGATCATAGAGAAGCCTCGGATAATGTTGATGTAATCTTTGACACCGGTTCATAACCGGTCTTCGATTCTAAGTTAGCACGATGCACTTTTGCCTCATTAAAAACCTTGCCGGAAAACCCATTTAGGACAAAACTGGTTCAAGGGAAAAAGAGTGCAACGTGTGCTTTCAGGCCTAAAAATTGTATCATTCCTTATCGGTTACCTGCAAGTGTTAGTTCAAAATGTAAATAAAATAAATGAATGGGGCCATACCTTAGCAGTAATATCGTTTCAAGTGATTTATATTCTAGTTGTTCGGTAGTTGATCATAGTTCATTGTTTCGAGTTTGTAGGACCCTTTTGCGGAGATCCCGATAATTTGGTACGGACGTTCTCAATTCGCCCCAGTTTCTCTTCGTTTGGGTTCCAGGTCTTTAGTGTAACCTTCCTTAATACCAATTCCCCGATATTGTGTAATACCTCTCGATCCGTTATTCTTGGGCAGCCAACCAGACGAGGGCGACTTCGCGCCTTTCATCTAAAAGTTCCAGGCTCGTATTCATGGCCTCGTTGTTTGAATCATCGGCTGCATATCAGAACTTGAGATTCGGTTCTCCCACTTCGATCGGTATTAGAGCTTCAGCGCCGTAAATCAGCGAGAACAGGGTGGCCCCGGTACTGGACGTCGAGGTCGTACGATACACCCAAAGGACTTCGGGCAAGATTCCTTTCCACTTTCCTTTGGCATCGGTCAATATTTTCTTGAGGTTCTAGATTATGGTTTTGTTCGTGGACTCCGCTCGACCGTTCCCACTGGGGTGATAGGGTGTTGAGATGATCCTTTTGATCTTATGGTCTTCGAAAAACTTGCTTACTTTGTTGCCAATGAACTGCTTCCCACTATCGCACACGATCTCGGCCGCATGCTGAACCGGCATATTATGTGGTCCCAGATGAAATCAATGACTTCCTTCTCCCTGACTTTCTCAAATGCTTGGGCCTCCACCCATTTAGAAAAATAGTCAGTCATAAACAGTATAAATTGAGCCTTACCGGGTGCCCATGGAAGGGGCCGACGATGTCCATCCCCCACTTCATGAACGGCCAGGGTGATAAGACAGAATGTAGAAGTTCCCCGGGATAGTGAATCATCGAAGCATGCCTTCGACATCCATCGCATTTTTGTACGAACTCCTTCGCGTCCTTTTCCATGTCGATCCAGTAGTAGCCGGCTCTGATTACTTTCTAGACTAACGGTTCAACGCCCAAATGGTTTCCACAGGTGCCTTCATGGAACTCCCTCAGAACAAACTCGATATCTCCCGGTCCTAGACATATTGCAAGTGGGCCATCGAACATTTTCTTGAATAGGGAACCATCTTCGGACAGGCTGAATCGGGCCGACTTTGTGCGTAGAGCCCTTGATTCCTTAGAATCTGAAGGCAGTTTCCCGGACTTCAGATACTCCATACTCCATATATTTGTTTCTCCAATCCCAAGTTAGACTTGTTGAGTTTATCTCGATGTGACCTTCTTCCACTACCGATCTCATGAGTTGTACGATCGCCCCTGAGTTGAACTCATCATCAGCAGCCGACGACCCCAAGTTAGCAAGAGCGCCTCGCTGTTTTGATCCCGAGGTACATGTTGTAGAGTCCACTACTTGAACTGATGTAATGTTACCTGCAGTTTATCCATGTAACTTTGCAATCGTTCCTCTCGGATATCGAATGTCCCATACTTGATTCACCACAATGAGGGAGTCACACTTAGATTCTCACTTCTACCCCCAAGTTTTTGGCCAGTTCGAGACCTGTAACCATGGCCTCATACTCGGCCTCGTTGTTAGTCACCTTTACAGTCCTAATGAATTGTCTAACTATATTACCCGATGGTGGCTTCTATACGATGCCAAGTCCGGACCTCTTTGCGTTCGAGACACTGTTCGTAAAGAGGGTTCAGTTACCCGAGCAAGTCCTCGAGTTTAGCAAAAATTCTCTTTCGACCTCGGCTATTAGGGCCGTCGTAAAGTCGGCCATGAAGTCTGCCAAAATTTGAGATTTGATGGCGGTCCGGGGCCAATATTTGATATCATACCCGCCAATTTCCCCGGCCCATTTGGCTAGTCATCCCAAGAGTTCGGGTTTGTGCATTATATTTCATAATGGGTAAGTAGTTACAACACAAATAGGGTGGCATTGAAAGTATGGTTTTAGCTTCCTAGAGGCGCTTAGCAAAGCGAGCGCCAACTTTTCTAGGTGAGGATACCTAGTTTCAGCCTCGCCTAGAGTTCTGCTAACATAACAGATAGGAAATTGCGTACCTTCTTCTTCCCGGACCAGGACTCCACTTACCGCTACTTCAGATACTGCCAAGTATAGGTACAGCTGTTCATCTGCCTTCGGAGTATGAAGCAAAGGTGGGCTCGAGAGGTATCGTTTGAGTTCCTATAATGCTTGTTGACACTCCGGAGTCCATGAGAAGTTATTCTTAGTTTTTAATAGTGAGAAGAACCGATGGCTCTTGTCGAATGACCTCGAGATGAATCAGCCTAAGGCGGCTATGCGACCGGTTAACCTTTGAACGACTTTGACGTTGTCTAAAATAGTGATATCTTCAATGGCCTTGATCTTATCGGGGTTAATCTCGATCCCTCGGTTGGATACCATGAATCCGAGAAATTTCCCGGACTCGACTCCGAACGCGCATTTCTCCAGGTTCAACTTCATGTTGTACTTCTTCAATATGTTGAAGGTTTCCTGCAAATGTTTTATATGGTCCTCTACTCGTAGGGGCATAACTAACATGTCGTTAATGTAAACTTCCATTGATTTCCCTATTAGTTCTTCGAACATCCGATTTACTAGGCGTTTGCAAGTGGCACTGACATTTTTTAGTCCAGATGGAATTACGTTATAGCAGTAGGTATCGTACTTGGTGATGAAGGATGTCTTTTTCCTAGTCGCTCGGGTCCATCCCGAATCGACCCTATTCTAAGGAGTTTAGATACCTCATCTTTGATGAATGCATGTTTGACTTCGGACTGGGTCTCCTTTTCTATTTGACTGGATGAAACTTCGGGTCCAGGCTCAGCTTGTGAGTGGTTATTTTCGGAGGGATCCTTGTCATATCAAGGTGGGACCAAGCGAAACAATCCACGTTAGCTATAAGAAATTGAATGAGTTTTCTCCTGAGCTCGGGACTTAACCCCGTGCCCAGGTATACCTTATGATCGGGAAAATTTCGATAAGTATGACTTGTTCCAGCTCCTTGACCATCGACTTGGTGGCGTCGGAATCGTCGAGGATTACGAAGGACCTAGGGACCCCATAGTCTTCGTCTCATCAGCCCCCGGTTTCTCCGGTTGGGTCGGAGATGGTGTTGGTAATTGCTATTTGGCTTCGGCCTCGATGATCGAACCCGGACCTTTTGTTGTAAGTGCGGGTACCGGGATCACCTCTTCAACCGCGAACATTTCCTTCGCAGCTCGTTGCTCTCCGTAAATTGTTTTGATCCCTCCTGGCGTTGGGAATTTTAACACTTGGTGCAGTGTCGAGGGTACTGCTCTCATGTTGTGGATCCATGGCCTCCCGAATAGAGCGTTGTATCTCATATCTCCTTCGATTACATAGAACTTGGCTTCTTAGATGGTCCTGGTGACATTCACTGGTAATGTTATCTCCCCTTTGGTGGTTTCACATGCCATGTTGAACCCGTTTAAAACTCGTACTACAGGCACGATTTGATCTTGTAGACTAAGTTGTTCCACGACCCTCGATCGGATGATGTTGGGCGAGCTACCTGGATCAATTAACACACGCGTAAAAGTGCATTGTTGTGGGGCTGCACGATTCCTTCTACGTCTTCGTCGTTCAAAGACAAAGTTCCTTCGGGCACATAATCCCGTGTCCGCTTTTCCCGTGTAATGGATACTTTGGTGCGCTTTATCATCGCCCCCTGGGGAATGTCGACCCCACTGATGATCATGTTAATGACATGCTGAGGTTCTTCCTGCTCGACCTGTTTATTAGCGTCTCTGTTCCTGAAACGACTCTTGGCTCAATCGCTCAGGAACTCTCGGAGATGTCCGTTATTGAATAACCGGGCTACTTCCTCTCTTAATTGTCAACTATCTTATGTTCTGTGTCCGTGAGTGCCATGATATTTGCACATTAGATTAGGATCCCTTTGGGACGGATCAGACAATAGAGATCGGCTGGGAGCACCTAGTTCCCGGGAGCCACGTTGTTGTTTTTGCCATGGTGACCTGACTCGGCGTCTACATTCAAAGTGGTTGATTGGGAGTTCGATATTTTGGATTTTTGCCTGAAATTAGAGACACTTGAAAGAACAAGTGTAAAATAGGATGCCTTATAGAAGTTTGTATCAAATAGCCACTATTATTCTCGGCTCCACGGTGGGCGCTAAACTGTTTACCCTCAAAATCGGATAACAATTGATTTTGTAAGTGATTTTAAGGACACGCGGATTAATTTGACACAAAGCTATAAATTGGATTAGATTGAATAAGTAAAGATAAAATGAATTCAAACCATGCAAAAAAAAATAGTTTCAGCCTTAGTAAAATTGTTCGCCCTCGATCCGGGCTTGCTATAGTCAACACCGATGAACAAGTGAAAAAAAAGCTAGATAACAGAGAAAATGATAATATGTAGCCTTGGAACGCGTGTTTCAATATGATACATGAATTATTAGACCCTCTTTATATAGTAGGGGAGTCCTACTTTAGGTACAACTCTATAAAAGGTATAAAATCTTCTGATTAAATGATTGTCGGTTCCTTATCGATACGTGCTGAGATCCCCGCCGTGATATCCGTCCGGTCACGGATATTTCGGCCTTCTGTTGGCCATGTTTGATCGTCCGATAATGTTCCTCGAAGTCGTTCGAGGCTATGACCGATTCTGGAACTATGACCTTAATATTCCCGAGGGCAGGCGTCGGTCCCTGGGCTCTGGCTCGATGGGTCATTCGGCTCGATTTTGGTCCCTTGCCATCACATCTCGAGCCTGACTTCTCTTGTCGGAAAACGAGGTGCATCATGGGCTCAATTTTACCCGTATACTCAATGAAAGATAAAAATAAGGTTCAAGGCTTTATTATTAGAAGCCTTGGTATTTTCAGTTATATTTAAATTTTGAATTCAAATTTGAATTTTCATATACATGTCTCTTCGTGATATAAGATTGACTATTCTGAATAGTCTTCTTCCAACTCTATAAATTCAGGCCTTCCTTACACATTGACTTTGTTGTATCTTAAAGGGACTTTCCTGTATTTCCCCGAAACAGTATACGAGCAATATCTCTTTAAGGATATATAGTCGATTTTACGCCTTAAAAAGCCTTTTCTTTTTTGTTCTTTGATTATGTTTTCCTAATTTTCTAACAATTTATACGGTTTTTCAGACATATACGTATGTGCGGCTCGACCTTAAAGACTCGAAAATGCGAATATATAGTTGAATTCACCACTACTTGACAATGATATATTAACTCCAAAAGAATAATATATATCATATAGGTTTATGTTAACCACAACCCAAAGGACCTTGAGGGAATCATCCAAATTTAACAGCATAGAAATCACATGCATAATACCAAGAATACTACTGTAGTTTGCATATAAGTTAATATACAGTTGTTGTCTAATAAAAGTATAAAACATCCACTTGTAGTCTTGGCTGTACATTACGTGGGGTACCCTTTCCAGTACTTCAAAAGTTAAAGACTTATTAGAATATCCATCCTAAAATACACACATCCTGGTAGTTGAGGATAAAAATAAAATTTGGTTATTTATAAGCTATGACCAATATTAGTAGTTTAATACTAAATTCCAATATCTCGTCACTTCTGATACATTCGATCTGATCTCTCTCTCTCCTCCCCCGCCCCCCTCCCGCCTCTATGGTGGCCGATGTAACGTCATCCAAATCCTAATTGTAAATTTACTGATTCTATATCTTGAATCGTCCATGTAATCGTGGTCACTGAATATGACTAACGTGACATGACTTATTAATAATTTTTTTAAAGTTAACCCAGGGAAGCATTACCTCACCATAGAACACATACAAAAATTGAACGAATTAATTAATAAATTAAGTATAAATATGAGCAAATAGACTAATGTTTTAATTCATTGTTCAACTAGTTGCCTGTCTTAGACTAGTTAAAAATCAAGTAGACAAATAACATAAATTATAAGAACATGTGCATATCTATACGTAGTTGGACGGATATACCTCTATTTATTTATTTAGGAAAAAGATGATTGAGTTGGGGTGGTTGCACTTGCCTTTGTTTTGTTTTGTTTTATCTCTACTTCTTTATCTGGCCCCTTTTAGAAAATTGATTAGGAATAAAGTTGCAAATAATGTTCAGATACGTACAAGTAAATATGGAAATGGAATCCATGTTTGTCTGGTCGTAGTTATCTACAATTACTGGCTACTAGTTATGCTAAAAAGTTATACGCAATAGCAAGTTGAACACGAATATTGTTCTGTCGTTAACTTTAATATTATAATTGTACATGAATCCTGTATTCGGTCGAAATCGTAGAGCTGGATTTCGAGATCTTAACGGTACCCCGAGCTCGAGTTCGGGCAGCACGAAGTAAAGACCAGATTTGACTGGAAAATGCATACCTCGAGGGAGCAAATCAGAGACACATCATGATCTACCTCGAGGGCAGTACAATTTCGATGACACTCAAGAAAGAGCGGGAATTTCTCAAGGACCCGCGGATTAGAGCATAAATTATGGGATAAGATTTGTACGAAATAGTACGAGTCCGTACTAGTTGTTATACAGCTATACCAATAGAATTTTTTTACCCTAATTGGGAATGTATGATATTAGGGTTTTCCCTCATATATAAAGGGGATCCCAATCATTTGTAAAGATCATCTCATTCACTGCAATAGAAGATTCTACTCTGCTTTTCTCGTTTACGGTGCTCCACAATTGTTCTTCAACTTTATTGTTTTTACTTTACTATTCATACTTTATCTGCTCTTAATTCACTTCGAGGCCTCCGAGATAATCGAGCTCGAGGTCCCCGCTGCTCTAACAACACTGGTTTGGTTCATCAATTCTTCTTACTTAAACATAATATTACTTGAATATTCACTAGTATTGGAATAAATCACATATCTTTAAAATCACAAATCTCCTTTAATTGTTACTCACATTTTTCGAGGAAAACAGTTTGGCGCCCACCGTTGGGCTAAAGACAATAGTGATTATTTTAGTGCTAGTTTTTTGATAACACACGTTATTCTTCACACTTTTTCTCGTCAAAGATTCTTTGATTTCAGGATAAGATATGTCTAGCTCAGCAAACACACCCGTGCATGGAAATGACGGTCTTGGATCCCATGGAGAAAACAATGCAACAGCTGTAGGGACCGGTGTGCCACCGCTAAACCCTGGGGTAGAACCAGCGCCAAACCCCGTCGATGTTGGTTCACACATTGCCGTGAACGTCGATTTGGACACTGATGTCGAAGGAAGTGTACGCGAAGGGGATCAACCTGACGCTCAAAGGACACAGGCTCAAGGGGAATGAGAAGTTAGTTTACAAGTGATTTTTGGGATGTTGCAAGCACAACAAGTTGCTATCACCCAGTTACAGAGTCAACAAAAGACTCCGAGCGTGGCTGGGCCAGAAACCGCTCATCGTGTTGAGCCAACCCCGGAGAGATCAAGCAACAACGGCTTGGGAACTGACCCCACCGTCATGAGAATGCTCGAGTAACTCACGAAGAGGATTGAGTCAGGAGAAAAAAGGATTGAGGACAACGACAAAAAGGGGGAAACATACAACTCGAGGGTCGACTAAATACCGGGAGCACCTCCGATTCTGAAAGGACTGGACTCGAAGAAATTCGTGCAAAAACCATTCCCCCAGAGCGCGGCTCCAAAGCCCATCATGAAGAAGTTTCGGATGCCAGACATCCCAAAATACAACGGGACCACTGATCCCAAAGAGCACATCACCACGTGTACTTGTTACATAAAAAGAAATGATTTGGAAGACGATGAGATTGAGTCTGTTTTGCTAAAAAAGTTTGGAGAAACTCTGTCTAAGGGTTCCATGATCTGGTACCATAACTTATCCCCGAACTCTATTGATTCGTTTGCCATGTCGGCAGACTCATTTGTAAAGGCACATGCCGGTGCCATAAAAGTCGCAACAAGGAAG
Source organism: Nicotiana attenuata (assembly GCF_001879085.1). Classification (NCBI taxonomy): domain Eukaryota; kingdom Viridiplantae; phylum Streptophyta; class Magnoliopsida; order Solanales; family Solanaceae; genus Nicotiana; species Nicotiana attenuata. The sequence continues at coordinate 345,908 of NW_017670348.1, forward strand.
TCCGATGTATTCAAAAAAAAAGCAAAGGGAGAACGAGATGTTGAGGGAATTTGTCTCCCGCTTCCAGCTAGAACCGATGGAGTTACCACCGGTCTCTGATGACTGGGCCGTACAAGCCTTCACTCAGGGGCTAAATGAACGAAGTTCGATAACTTCGAAGCAGCTGAAGCAGAACTTGATCGAGTATCCCGCCGTGACTTGGGCGGATGTGCATAACAGGTACCAATAAAAAATTAGGATCGAGGATGACCAGTTGGGAGCCCCTTCAAGCTCAGTTTATTCAAGCAGGTTACTAGCAAAGGGGTCAAGAAATGCAGACAGGGGGTCATGGTCGAATAAGGAAAGATATCAACCATACGTCGAGGATCGAAGGAACATTTCAAGGTGTATCATACCTCGGAACGATCGAAGAGAAGATCGAGGTCAAAGTTCCCGGGGACTCATGAGCAAAACCGGGTTTGATAGGCACTTGGGACCGGCAGAGGCACCCCGATTATCGGAGTACAACTTCAACGTCGATGCCTCTGGTATCGTCTCAGCCATTGGCAAAACTAGAGATACTAGATGGCCCAAGCCTATGCAGACCGATCCTTCTCAGAGGAACCCCAGCTTGATGTGCAAATATCATGGTACTCATGGACATAGGACCGAGGATTGCAGGCAACTTAGAGATGAGGTAGCCTGGTTGTTCAACGAGGGGCATCTTCGTGAATTCCTCAGTGACCAGGCCAAGAACCATTTCCGAGAAAGTGATGCAAACAGGAAGAATGAACCTGAAGAACCTCAGCATGTCATTCACATGATCATCGGTGGAGTCGACGTCCCACAGGGACCCATATTCAAATGTACCAAAGTATCCATCACAAGGGAGAAACAGACTCGGGACTACATGCCCGAGGACGCCCTCACATTCACCGAGGAAGACATCGAAGACCTATCTCAGCCTCACAATGATGCACTGGTGATTTCTATCCTTTCAAATAAAGTTCATGTTAAACATGTTCTCGTGGATCCAGGTAGTTCGGCAATTATAATCAGGTCAAGGGTCGTGGAGCAGCTCGGGTTGCTCGATCAAATTGTACCAGCATCTCGAGTCTTGAATGGCTTCAACATGGCAAGTGAAACAACAAAGGGAGAAACCATCCTCCCAGTCAGCATGGTCAGAACCATACAAGACACCAAATTTCATGTCAACGAAGGTGACATGAGGTATAATGCTTTGCTTGGAAGGCCGTGGATGCATAGCATGAGGGCGGTGCCATCGACCCTTCATCAAATGATGATGTTCCTAACAAAGGATGGCGTGAAAACATTATATGGAGAGCAACATGCAACTAAGGAGATGTTTGCAGTACACGACTTGGCATCGGTATCGACACCATCCACATCAGAAAAATCAAAGGACAAACAGGTGGCCAAATAGCAATCACAGCCCATACCCTCGGTTGAGCCCGAGGGACAAGTGATCGATGAACAGGTGGTCGAGGATGAAGAAGAAGACTTCCTCACCCCCCGAGCCTTCATTGCTCCCAAGGAATCGGATGCGACGAAGTCCACAGTCGAAGAACTCGAGCAGGCCGTATTGATCGAGCATCTTCCAAAATGAAAGGTATACCTGGGGACGGGGTTAACCCCGAACTTAGGAAAAAAACTCATTCAATTTCTTATCAATAACATTGATTGCTTTGCCTGGTCCCACTTAGATATGACAGGGATCCCGCCGGAGATAACTACCCATCAACTAAGTGTCGATCCCAAATTTAAACCGGTGAAGCAAAAGAGGAGACCTTGTTCGAGGTAAAGCATGCATTCATCAAAGAAGAGGTAACCAAACTTCTCAAGATAGGATCCATTAGGGAAGTAAAATGTCCCGAATGGCTAGCTAACGTAGTGGTAGTCCCTAAAAAGGGGAATAAACTTAGAATGTATGTAGACTACAAAGATTTGAAGAAAGCATGCCCTAAAGATTCTTTCCCATTGACCAACATCGACAGTTTGATCGATGCTACGGCCGACCACGAGATCCTTACTTTTCTCGATGCCTACTCCGGGTACAACCAAATTCAAATGAACCCGGAGGACCAGGAAAAGACTTCGTTCATCATGAAGTATGGTACGTATTGTTATAATGTAATGCCATTCGGGCTAAAAAATGTAGGAGCCACATATCAACGCCTAGTTAATAAGATGTTCGAGCATCAAATAGGCAAATCCATGGAAGTTTATATTGATGACATGCTAGTTAAGTCCCTGCGCGCAGAGGACCATTCGACCCATTTGTAGGTAACGTTCGATATCCTAAGAAAGTACAACATGAAACTCAACCCCGAGAAATGCGCTTTTGGAGTCGGCTCGGGCAAGTTTTTGGGCTTCATGGTGTCGAATAGAGGTATCGAGGTCAACCCCGATAAAATCAAAGCCATCGAGGAAATCACCGTAGTGAACAATGTGAAAGCCGTACAACGGCTGTACGAACGGATAACTGCCCTAGGACGATTTATCTCGAGGTCATCAGATCGGAGCCATCATTTCTTTTCCCTACTCAAGAAGAAGAACAACTTCGCATGGACTCCGGAGTGCCAGCAAGCCTTGGAAGAATTGAAACGGTATCTCTCGAGCCCACCCCTGCTCCATACTCCTAAGGAGAATAAAACACTCTACTTATATTTAGCCGTGTCCGAGGAAGCGGTAAGTGGTGTGTTCGTTCGAGAAGAGCAAGGTACGCAATTTCCTATCTATTATGTGAGCCGGACCCTAGGAGATGCTGAAACCAGGTACCCATATTTGGAAAAGTTAGCTCTTGCATTAATAAACACATCTAGGAAATTAAAACCATATTTTCAATGCCATCCTATATGTGTATTGACTACATACCCACTTCGAAGTGTCTTGCATAAACCCGAATTATCGGGCAGATTGGCCAAATGGGCCATCGAACTTGGAGGTTATGATATCGAATATCAGCCTCGAATGGCCATCAAGTGTCAAATTTTGGCAGACTTCATGGCTGATTTCGCGCCTGCCCTCGTACCCGAAGTAGAAAAGGAACTCTTGCTAAAAACGGGTACGACATCGGGGTATGGACCCTCTTCACAGACGGTGCCTCGAATGTGAAAGGATCCGGGCTCGACATTGTTTTAATACCGCCTACGGGCTGTGCAAAACTTCTAAATTGACTAACAATGAGGCCATGATTGCAGGTCTCGAACTAGCCAAGAGCCTTGGAGCAGAGGTCATCGAGGCAAAGTGTGACTCCCTTTTGGTAGTAAATTAAGTAAACGGGAGCTTCGAGGTTTGAGACAATCAAATGTAGAGGTACTTAGACAATCTTCAAGTGACATTGCACCGCTTCAAAGAATTGACACTGGACCATGTACCTCGAGAACAGAATAGCGAGGCCGATGCACTTGCAAACTTGGGGTCATCGATTGAAGAAGATGATATCGTCCCGAGGACTGTCGTCCAACTATCGAGGTCGGTGGTCGAAGAAGGCCGTGCAGAAATTAATTCAACAAGTTTAACGTGGGATTGGAGGAATAAGTACATCGATTACTTGAAGCATGGGAAGCTCCCCACGGACCCAAAAGAGTCGAGAGCACTTTGAGCCTAAGCAGCTCGATTCTCACTCGATGAAAATGGAAAGTTGTATAGAAGAACCTTCGATGGACCACTGGCAGTGTGCTTGGGACCTGGGGACACCGATTATGTATTACGAGAAATCCACGAGGGCACTTGTGGGAACCATTCTACTGCCGACTCTTTGGTTCGCAAGGTAATCAGAGCGGGGTATTATTGGGATAGCATGGAAAAGGATACCAAGGAGTTCGTTCGACGGTGTGATAAATGCCAAAGATTTGGACCGATGATCCATCAACCCGGTGAACAACTCCATTCGGTCCTAGCCCCGTGGCCATTAATGAAACCGGGGATGGACATTGTCGGCCCCCTACCAACGGCGCCAGGTAAAGCTAAATTTTTTTTTATGACTGAATACTTCTCAAAATGGGTAGAAGCGCAGGCCTTCGAGAAGATAAGAGAAAAAGAAGTCATCGACTTCATATGGGACCACATCATATGTCGGTTCCGGATACTTGCCAAAATAGTATGTGACAATGGGAAACAATTCGTCGGTAGCAAAGTGACCAAATTCTTCGAGGACCATAAAATCAAAAGGATTATATTAGCACCTTACCACCCAAGTGTAAATGGTCAGGCCGAGTCCACAAACAAAACCATCATTCAAAACTTAAAGAAAAGGTTAGATGATGCAAGGGGGAACAGGAGAGAAGTATTGCCCGAGGTGCTATAGGCATATCGAATGACGTCAAAGTCGAGCACGGGGGAGACCCCGTTTTCTTTGGTATATGGGTCCGAAGCATTGATCCCAGTCGAAGTCGGGGAACCTAGAGTCAGGTTTCACCATGCCACCGAGGACTCAAATTACAAAGCTATGAACACTTCTCTCGAACTACTAGATGAAAAACGTGAGGCTGCATTAATTCGAATAGCCGCGCAAAAACAAAGGATTAAAAGGTATTACAACAGAAGGACGAACCTTCGATATTTCGGAGTCGGGGACTTAGTCCTAAGGAAAGTCACTCTCAACACTCGAGACCCAAACGAAGGGAAACTAGGCCCCAATTGGGAAGGACCGTACCGTGTCCTCGGAAGCGTTGGGAAAGGATCCTACAAGCTTAGTACAATGGAAGGCGAGCAACTACCAAGCAATTAGAATGTATCGTTACTCAAATGCTATTACTGCTGAGGTATGCCCTTCTCCCCTTTTCCATTTGTATTTAAACTAAATCCTTGTAGATGTTCGATTGGAAACATTGGGGCACCTTTCAGCTCGAAGACCTTGGGTTTTAAAGCATGAGTTGCACTCTTTTTCCCTTAGACCGGGTTTTATCCCAAATGGGTTTTACCGACAAGGTTTATAATGAGGCAACACCTATATGCTACCTAAGGAATATTCAACAAGTATTCAAGGCTTCTTTTCAATCAACCTCAAACACTGGGGGGCATCACCCTCGGAGGACGCATTCTCGAAGAAAGCAATTCATGCCAAGGAGGGCCTCGATAGGGGAATGTTGTAATGGGCCAAATGGTCAAATGAACCGTGTCCATGTAGAATAGTCGAGCCCCCAGTGGAAAACATGTACACATGTATCAATTATTCGAAGAAGAATTCTTATTATATCAAAACACTTTGTGCCTCAAAGAAGTCTACTATTTTCACATTTAACGGCTCAAGGGCCAAAACCCCGAATGCACTCGAATACTCGGGTACTGTCATTGATAATCGACACATCGAGTCATCGCACACTCTAACTTATAAGACCTCACAAAAGGCACACTCAAGCTCACAATACCTCAAAGAGGCATTCCCACGATATCAAGGCCAAGGCTATCACACTCAGGGACTAAAGGATACGGCCATATGAAAGACTACGGTCATATGAAAGGGCTACGGCCGAAATAATGCGGCTCGGAGACGTCCGACTTCCACCATAAAACTAAAAGGCCTTCATATACTTCGACAAAACCGGTTAAATCAGGCTACCCTCGGAAAAAGCAAATTATAAGGGGCTTCAATATAATCAGCCCTCGAATAATGCGAAGGCTCCGATAACATTAGCCTTCGAAAAAACCACGAAAGGTATTCGATTAACGTTGCATATCAAATTACAAACGGGGTTCCAATCAATCGAACCTTCGAAAAAACCAAACGAATATGCTAAGGAATACCAAAATTTTCACTGAGTTTTTAGCCAGAAAGAGGGAAACATTTATAGCCATTTTAGAGGCCGAATTGGCCCTACTTAAAGAGCCGAAGGTCAACCTAGAAGAGCCTAAGGGCCAACCCAAAAGAGCCTAAGCGCCAACCTAAAAGAGCCTAAGGGCCAACCCAAAAGAGCCTAAGGGCCAACCTAAAAGAGCCTAAAGGCCAACCTAAAGAGCCTAAGGGCCAATACATAAAGAGCTTAAAGGCCGAAGCACACTACGCTCGAGACCTAACCCAGCTTGGACTCAAAAGTCCCGAGCTAAAACTTTGCTCGAAGATCGAACCTTAAGTGGTAACCTATTATCGATCGTTGATCAAAACATAAAACTTGAGGGTCTACTCTACCCCGAATTTGAATCAACACTCAGAGATTATAGAATAAAAAATTAAGCAAACTTTGAAGAAAAATTGAAGGCAAACGATCAAGGAAACTCCTTTCCTTTTTATATACAAAAAGATATTACACAGGAGTCTTACAAAGCAAAAATTTTCACAAAGAGAGAAAAAATTCTACCTACACTAGAGGGGCATTCCCCTCCGGACTTGTCACTCCCCCGGGACCAGCCTCTTCCACGGGGGTAGCTTCTTCGGCAACCTCCTCCTCTTCATCATCTTCGACGTCATCATCATCGTCGGAGGAAAGGACAAATTTGGCATCAGCCTCATCTTCCTTAGCTTTCTTTATCTCTTTGGAAAGGTCGAAGCCCTTAGCGTGGACCTCTTCGAGGGTCTCCCTTCGGGACCGGCGTCGGGCATAGTCATTGCTTATTTTCTCTCGATCGGAAGCCCTCCTCAACTTTATCTAAGCATCGGTAGCATCCTTCAAATAGATGGCCACGGTCCTGTCGGCCCTGGCTTGTATTTCTCTGGCTTTGGCCCGGACTTCCACAACTTCGGCCTTAACCTTCACAAAACAAGCCTCGAGTTCGGCTATTCTTCCCGCCTGAACCAAGTTGCTCCCTTGAGCATTCCAAAGCTGAACCTCGAGGGCCGATACCTTCGCCAGTGCATCATTTTTTGCCACAACGAGGGTGTATGATGTTAGCTTAAAGTATATATATTTATATGTATATCGCCTCATTTTTTACTTTTGTTTCGTGGATTTAGGATGTGAAATGTGATGATATATATTAATTTGAGATGTTTTTATATGTAGGAATGATCCGGGAGCAACCGGGGGCGAAATGTGCGAAATTAGAGCCAAAACGGACGAAAACAGGGGAAGTGGACATTGCAGCGCCACAAGCAGCGCCTAGCCCTACCTGTGGCATCAAAACCAGTAGCAAAAATATCACAGCGCCATGGAGGGCGCCTGGCGCTAGGCAGGGCGCCAGTGACGTGAAACTTGTCAAACTTTGCCCGGGACAAGGTTATTTTGGCCCTATACCTACCCAACACGTATAAAAGCAAGACTAAACATATTTTTGAAGGTAGGACACCACTTTGGAGATATCCAACATATTTTGAAGGGGAGCTAACATACTTTGAAGGAGAATTCACGTGGAGGAACATAAACCACGCTTGGAGGAGGCTTCTAACTAGTTTTTCTTCTCTTCTCTTCCTTTAATATCATAGTTTATTAGTTCTAGAGTTTTGGGTGCTACATGAACGTTGTAGTTTGAAGCTTGAATTGTTCTTATTATTTTATCGTATTGGTTTATTTATTCAATATTGTGCTTAATTATTTGATTGCTTGATCACCAATTGAATACTATCTACGAACCTATGATTGAACTCGAGAGAGGGGATTCCAGATTGCATATAAGATTGAGTAGAGCAAGATCTTAACTCTGAGGGGGAGCGGATTTGCGGTTAGGATAGGAATATACCTAATTGCCTTGCTTGGTTACTATACAGGAATTATAAATGCGTTCTTGTTAATCCTAATTCCACAAGAATATCGGTGATAGGTTAGTTTGAATAGGCGAGTTGTACTTCGGGAGAAGGCTACGAGCAATATTAGCCCCGTCAATCAATAAACTAGATAAATTAATTAGACAGTTTAGTAGAAAACTCAACGGGATTGTTAGCTAACCCATAGCTCTAGATTATTTTCTCCCATTGAATTCGTGTCTAAGTTCGCCAATTTGTTTCCTTTGTTTCTTAGTTTACTGCTCTAGATTATCTTTAGTTAAATATTCATTACTTTAGAATTTGCTTGAATAGATTAATTGTTGTTGATACCCAATATTTCCCTATATATTTTTAATAGGCAAGATACTTTCAAAATAGCATATGCATATATAAGTATGTCCAAATGTTTTATTATTTTTCCTTAAATTCTAAAGATTTTTAAATCAATTTATTGCCCTATTATATCCCTAAAAATCCAATGATAATTTCCAAAATTGTTATTTTTGATGATTCATTATTGGATTCTCATATTTATTCTAAAACATAGCTAAGATAATTTTTGCATATTTTTTACAAATTTATTTAGTATTTTTTAAGCTAAATTGCATACAATTGCAATATTAGCCTCTTTTAAGATCTAATTGCGGTTATATTCATAACAATTAAGCCCAGTATTTTTAAAGTGATAATTATAAATTATAAATCTTTTTAATGCTTTTAATTTGTTTTCAGAAATTAATTTGCTATTTTTAATAAAATAAATAAGGGAAAAGTGTTTATTTAAAATCTAGCCCTAATTGCATTTCAATTACAGCCTGAATTTAAACCCAATTACCCCAACCCAATTACAATCTGAACCAACCCAAACCCTATCCTCTAAACCGCCCCACCTACCTGTTCAATCTAGGACGTTGATCAAAATGATCAACGGCTACCAGACCTCCTTTCCTAATTAAACCCAAAGACCCCCAAACCCTTTTCATTCTCCAAACTCCGCCGCCCCTGAATCCCCCCTTCCTCTCTCAATCCTCTCTCAAATCCTCTCAAACCCTAGCCGCCGCCATCAAACTACAACCCTAATATCTCCCAAATCTATGGCTTCCAAGGTCATCGGAGACCTGTATCCACCTCCCATGGCTTCTACGTGTCCGATTATGTGGTCTCATGACCATATCATGAAGGGTTTTGTCCAGTCTTTGGTCGATGGCTGTTCTCTGGTCGTCTCTGACGTTTCTACGGCCAGCCATGGCTATTCGAGTCAGATTCTTGACTCTCATGCTTAGATCGATTGTTTTCAAAGCCTTTCTCATCATTTGGGGTTCTTCTGAAACCCTAACCTCTAAGGACCTTCCGATTTCTTTTAGATCTATTTCAGATCTATGTTTTCTCTGAACTTTTAAGCAATTTGCTCGAAGTTTCTTTTAAAACTATGCCTTAAAAACCCCTTATATTTTCCAATTAGGGTTTCTGTTAAGTTATTTCAAACGTTTCTCTGATTTTTCTTGACATGTCTTGCTATGTCTGCTTATATCGTTCTTCTACTTGAGTTTGCATGTTAAAGCCCTAATTTCTTTTGATTGTTCGTTAGGCGAATGTTTGTTTGCTTGAGTTTTATCCGATTTGTTTGTTTATCCATCTTTAAAATTCTTCTATTGCTGAAAACTCTATGGCTTTGAGTCTGAGACTGTTAGTTTAAGTGCATGATTCGATTTGAAGTTCTTTATTTCAAAACCTCTTGCTCCTTTGTGTGATTTGTCCGATTCTGAGCTTCTATCATCTCTAAAACTTGATTATGTTCGAAACCCTAATTTTTCAAAGGAGGTCTTCCTCACCTACTATTGTGAGATCTTCGCATGCTTTTGATATTCTATGTTTTTTCACTACTGATTCAACTGACTATCATGCTTCGAGTGTTGCTATCTATTGAATTTTCTTTTTGTGCTACTATTGTATGCTATTTCCTTTTGCCAACAGGCTTGGCCTCGCATGTATAATGTTTATGCACCCTATTTATATGCTGATTCTCCTTCTTTGACTGATTTTCAAACTTGTGACTAATTTCAATCTTTTCCTTTGGGAAATTCTGATTTCGCTTGCCCGTTAACTGATTTCTTTCCTGTTTTGCCTTACTGAATCCTTTCCAAAATTAGAGTATCTCTGTACCTAGACTCAATTGCTAGCTAAATTTTTTACTATTACTTTTATGGCAACTGTCAGCCTGCTGACAAATTGATTTCTTTCCTTGTTTTAAACCTGTCAATACCCGTTAAACAAGTGCTCCCTTAATTAAAGGGAATCACTTGTATAATTGATTCCGAAATCATGATTGTTTCCATGTTTGTGGCTTATTACCTCTCTCTCACTCGTTTTCAAAAATTATAAATACCCTGTACTTCTTTTCTTTCAAGACACGAACACAAGGCATAACACTTGAGTTCAAACACACACTACACTAAAACTCTCTCTCTTCTCTGCTACTACTTTGCTGCCTTACCTAGCCGGCTGAAAGCCAAGGCTAGACTGTGGGGAAACTTGCTTGTTTTCTGCATTTTGCATTTCTTACTGGTATGTTCTAATTAAGTTTTCCGCACCAACAACAACATGCTTATTTACTGTTTCTTGCATTCTTGCCTTCCCACTGATTGTGTTTAGCCCAGTACCCTTATTTAGCATGCTGTAATTTTACTTCTCCTGTTCTGAATCAATGTATTATGACCTGTGAATCCTAAATCCCTACCCCAATGTGTTTAATACTTTGGTTAGTTTGGGGCATGACAGTATTGGAAATTGCTGTGCATGACCCAAATTTGATCCTCCTAGGATCATAACCTCCATGTTTCCCTTATTTGTTGTGTGTTTTGGTTGATTTACAGGCATGTCAGCACTTCCTATTGCTGTGCATGCCCAAAGTTAACCCATGCCCAAGTGTATAGGCTCCTTGCAATGGATTCCCAATCCCCTGCCCCCTTTGTGTGAAGTTATTGATTCCCTGAAATGTTAATAGCTGTCTCCCATCACCCTTTCCCCCTCCTTTATTCCCTCAACCCTTAAAACTCTGTTTCTGCACTTTCACTCCCTTCTTAGACTTAAGTTCTGCCCCCTTCATGTGAGCCTTGACTTGGGACCCATGAGCTCCCTCTGAACATGGACACATGAGGGCTGGCATTTCCACACTGCACTCATCTCTATTCTGGTTGTGTAACTTGGGTGTGAGCACTGCTCGGGGTCCTATTGAGGCCCTTAGGGAACTCTGACACACCCAGGTCTGAGAAAGGCTTTGAAATCAATGGCATTTGCAATGATACGGTTCCTTGCATATCTCAGATAGGAAGTCAAATCAGGCTTTCCTGCGGTTGTAGCTTTTCTTTCATTCTTTCTTTTGTAATTTGGTATTTCTGGTTTGTAATAAACATTCGGGATGGCTAGTGAAAAGGGTGGGTGATCATGTATGCTCAAGGGTAGAAAGCATGCCTATAGGATTGTTTTAAGTTCTTTGTGTTCAATTCTACATTTTAGACACCATGACTATAGGGTTTATCTCAATCTCTTCATGGTCAATGTCACGCCTAGATAACCTTCCTATAGGACATATTTAAATTCTGCATGCCACTTAGATATCATGTGTTAGGTTCTAAACAGCTGAAATAAGTGCCATGTTTGTAATGCTGAAATCAGTAACATATAGAAATCATGCCTAGAGGGGTTCTTAAATAAACTTGATTCATTTCATTCACACTCAATGTTAGATATCATGTTCATAGGGTTTAAATCAGCAATAATAGATACCATTACCTGCAGAATCTGAAATTGTTCTGTTTTAAAATCAGTCTATTCTGAATCAGTTTTAAACAATCTAATTCCCTTACTTAATGAGGTTTAGCAAGCATGCCCATAGGATCCCAAACAATTCATTTTTTTTGACCGTTTCGCCGTATTCTGAATTAAGTAGATATCATGCCTATAGGACTCCGTCTAAACACTTAGGCAAGCCTTAGGTAATAGCAATAATAAAACTGAATTTGCCTCTGTTAATTGGTAACTGCTCCAACCAGCAGGCAGGCCTGATTTTGGGCTTCTTATCTGAGGTATCTGATGAATCTGGCTCTGAATCAAATTCCCCTCGTCTTTAGTATTTCAATTAGACCCTAAATGTATGTGTAAGTCATGCTACTTATGTGCTTTTGTTCAAGGAGGTGTATTTGAGCCTGTATCTGTTTATATGCTTCCCCAACATGCAGTATGTGTTTTTGTATGTCGCCTTAGATTTTATCCTTTGAAACCATTCAGCCTAATATCCCTTCCTTTTAGGAATAGTAGTCCTAAGTACATCCGGGACTGATAGAAATGTGACGAGTAATAGCATGCAATAGTAATCGAGACCAATCCGCACTTTAGTACCTTAAATGGGGTGGGAAATGGTAGATATGGATATGATGACCGGTGCGCTAATACCACGTGTAGCCCCTCTCTTGAGGAGTGATTACCTGGTATTGCATTGATGTGATCCATATTGTAAATAAACCTAGGACCCCCTTCCCATTATTTGTAAACTCTTTTTAACTCTCCTTTCAATTGTTCTTTCTTTTCATGTGTTTAAATCCCCAATATTTGAGCCTTATTTGTTTACTTGTTAATTGCACCAAATTCACAATGACTATCTGGCCGGGAACCACACTAGTGGATCCTGAGGGGTGCCTAACACCTTCTCTTCGGGATAATTTCAAAGCCCTTACCCTGTCTCTGGTTATCAAAAGCGTAGTTGTAGTTGAATCTTGTAAGGTGTCCTAATGCACCATAAATCATTAGGTGGCGACTCTTCAAAAATGCAAAACCTAGTTCCCAAAAGGAACGAGTAGTCCCATACCCAAAAATGTCATTAAGCCAATTCTCCCGCCGCAAGGAGGGAAAAAAGAGGGCGCAACAGCATGGCGACTCTGCTGGTGATTTTGGGCTTTTTACCATTTCAGACTATTATTGTGAATTTATATCTCTTTATGTGCAATTACTTATTTAATTCCTTTATGTATTCAATTCCCTTTTTCCATTGCAAAACTGACTTGTCTTTTTTTTTTTTGTTTTCTTCCTTTACTACTGCTTTAAATTATGAAACTGTTGTATTACTACTTTCTTAACGTGCAAATACGTGACAAAATGCTTTTAGTTGTTGCATAATCATGCTCAACATCATATTCCACTCGTGCCAAACAAATCCCATAGCAACGCTTATAATGAGTGGTTGCGCTCTTCCTATATTATTACCCCCTAAATCCGGAAAAGGCATATTTCCGGTAAAACCAGTCGATCAACGGTGTAGTCGACGGTTCCATGCCTTTCCCCCTTGAGTTGTCCACTCAAGAGTACCAATCTAAAACCCCATAGAAACCTTATTCCATTTAAATTATACATGCATCATGTTCAAACCTAGCCGGATCAATTATGTTGTCCAGATAATGATCCTTTAAGATAGCCTTGTCCAAAGTCCACCGGGTTTCCCTAAACCCAAACGGACATCATCACGTTCTGTGCATTTATTTGGAGAATCAAATGCTTAATGCTAATTGTTGATGTTAAATAGTCGAGTCCGGTGGGGGTAGGGTCTAACCCTTCTGTCTTGCAGATAATGAGGCACGAAATCCCCAGATTTGGCATGGTTACCAACATCCACCCAAGACTGCTAAGCTGGTGGAAGGATCTTCACTCCAGTGAACAGAATCTCGTCCGAAAATATCTAGGGAATCTACCTTCCCTCCTGGAAATTCAACCCAACAAAAAAATCATAGAAGCTGCCATGTTGTTTTGGGATTGTGAAAGGGTTGTGTTCCGCTTTGGGACATTGAGATAACACACTTGCTAGAAGAGATAGGAGGGTTGGCCGGTTTGGTATGGGAAACTCCGGGTTTACTAATGCCTGTGAACCGCAAGGGCAGGGGCTTCCTCAAAATGATGGGTCTGAAGAAGAATCCAGAATTGACATGCCTAAAAGAATCCTACATCCCCTTTGACTATTTATATGAGAGGTACGGTCACAGCAAATCCTACCGCACCTATCCTGATGAGTTTGCCATCACATCATTAGGGCATATTCACCGAAGGGTCTTTGTATTCATGTTTTGTTTCCTGGGGTTGATTGTGTTTCCAATGAAGAAAGCAAGAATCCACACCAGACTGGCCATGGTAACTAAAACATTAATGGAAGGAATTGGCGGGCAACCATTCAGCATTGTGCCCATGATCATTGCGGAAATATACCGAGCCCTAGAGAAGTGTCAACGAGGAGCCAGTCACTTCGAAGGCTGCAATTTGCTACTTCAACTTTGGCTCATGGAGCATCTCCAAAAAGTTGAATACCGACAAGAGATTCAGTGAAGGGACTGGGACGATCACATCGCTTTCCATCACCCAAAGCGAATGAATTATATCCTCGATATGTTTGCTCAGCCGGAGGATGCCAAAGGATGGTTCGAATTGTTTGATAATTTGACCGAGGAGCAAGTACAATGGATGTTTGAGTGGTTTCCGATCGAGGAATTCATCGCCCGATCCAGAGATGAACCTTTCTTGATATTGATCGGTCTGATAGGAACATACCCTTACGTCCCTCTCCGGGTTATGAGGCAAGCTGGTAGGAAGCAGGTTGTACCCAGGGTCGACAAGATGAGTCACTTCCGGGCTGACTTCCAGGATGATGATAGCCCTTACAAGTGCCAAGCTCAGCATATGTGGCACTGCAAGATCGTCATGGGGAAGGATACCATCGAACCAGATAGATACCATGCTGGTTGTGCTCCCTACTATTCCGGCTGGTTGGAGGATAATCATGATGGTCTTGGCCAGCCTGGGTTTGTTCGAGGTCACAGGATCATAGATGAAAAAGCCGAGGCACAGGTCAAATACAACCAACTGCGCAAGAGGATCCGGGAGTGCGAAAGCGAGCATCGTGAGATACAAGAAGCCAATCAGAAGTTAATTGAAGAATGGAAGGACATGGCTGTCAGCGCCAACAAGCGAATGGGATATTTGGAGCGAGGCATAGTGGAGTTGGAAAGAAAGTTTCTCAAAAGGGTCGAAGACTATCAGAATGCTGAGGGGAACGAAGGCGGACATCTAGCCAGGGCCTACCTATTGCTGGGACATCGCGAGCTGGGAAAGCTGTTCGATGGAGCCAAGGATGCCGAATCTGGGGAAGGTCCTTCAGGGACCAAGTAGATAGGTTTTTATCTTTTCGCTATATAAAATGTAATAAGGCCAATGGCCATCAGTGACTTTTATTTCCTGTTATTTATTGTCGATTTGGGATTCGTCTTATTTTCTATCAATAAAATGAGGCATTTAGCATCCAGAGCTCTCCAAATCAACTTGTCGCTAGGCCTACCTCGGGCACGAAGAGGTCCCCAAATTAGGAGGTAATTTACATTCTCGCACTATGTGTTTAAATATTGCAACATTTTTTTTGAAACACCCAACTAACTTGGTTACCTTTTTTGCTTTATTTTTTATTTTGTTTATTCCCCTCCCCAAAGGTTAGTTCGAGCACTCTGGCAACATCATCCTATTCCACGAGATCCAAGGGCCCTCCACCCACTCCTCCTCTAAGTCCTATTAAGAACAAGAACCAAGGCAAGATGGAAGATTTGAACAGTGTCAGAAAGGAGAATTCAACTGAACGGGTAGAGATCACTAATGGTCATGGTACTCGGGTTCCTAAGGAAAATGTATCCCAGCTTGAACAAAAATTGCTAAAGTTCCAGGAAGAGCTCGACCAGGTTCGGAATCTGGCAAGTTTGTCATTCTCGCTCAGCACCCCAAATATCACCTTTCCCAATACTCAAAACCCTACACCACCCCAAAACATCCCAAAGCAACAAAATCATTCCGTTCCCCATATTATTCAACCAAAGACCCAATGCAACACTTTCCACACAACAAACAACACCACATTGCTTCTCTTAGAACTCCAAAACTCCACAAATGACCACTTCCACACCCACCATAACACCCCCATCTACGTGGAGACTATGCCACTCTCCACCCAACCCATCTCAGGCACACCCGAGTCTGATGATAAAGATTTGCTTATCAGGAACCTGGCTGAAAAACTTAAGAAATTGACTAGCCGGATCCAGGGCGTTGAAAGAAACAAGGGAATTGAAGGGTTGAATTATGAAGATCTCTGCATACAGCCCGATGTCGAACTGCCCGAGGGGTACAAACCTCCAAAGTTCGAGGTGTTTGACGGTACAGGTGATCCCAGGTCCATTTGAGGACGTATTGTGACAAGTTGGTTGGAGTAGGAAAACGCGAGAGGAACCGCATGAAGCTATTCATGAGGAATCTAAAAGGAGATGCATTATCCTGGTACATCAGCCAGGATCCTAAGAAATGGTCAAGTTGGGTAGGTATGGCCACTGATTTCATGGACAGATTCAGATTTAACACAGAAAATGCGCCGGATGTGTTCTACATTCAGAATCTGAAGAAGAAACCTATAGAAACGTTTCGCGAGTATGCTACTCACTAGAGGTCGGAAGCCACAACGGTCAAGCCTGCCTTAGAGGAGGAATAAATGAACAAATTCTTTGTCCGGGCCCAAGACCCGCAATACTATGAGCGACTAATGATGATTGAAGGCCACAAATTTTCTGACATCGTCAAGCTGGGGAACGAATCGATGAAGGCATTAAGAGCGGTATGGTCACAAACTTCGAGGCCTTGCAAGCTACAAATAAGGCCTTGCAATCCGGTGGTGTGTCCAAAAAGAGAGACGTTGGAGCTGTGATTGTTGCACAAAGAACCAAATCCCCTATCAAATATCAAACCTACCCGACACCTCCACTCACATATCAGCCCACTCCGAATTACCAAGCACCCTCACCGCGCGCCTACCAACCATCTCCACCTCCCATATACCAGCCTACTTCACCCAGATATTCCCAACCCACGCATGTTTATCAAACCTACAATACTTAACCATCCCACTATCAGTCACCTCCTACTCGTCAAAACTTCCCTAGACCACGACGAATTTTTGACCGCAGGGCTCCGAAACAATATACAGACATTGCTGAACCCATTGACCAACTATATGAACGACTCAAAGCCACCGGTTATGTTACCCCCATCCCTGCTTCAACCACTGAGAACCCTTCTCAGTGGGTTAACCCAAACAAATCCTGTGGATACCATTCCGGCATGAAGGGACACACCATCGACGAATGTCATTCTTTGAAGGACAAGATCCAGGCTTTAATTGACAACAAAATCATTGTGGCAAAAGAACCCGCCCCGAATGTCCGCAACAACCCTCTGCCAGTCCATAAAGACCGGGGTATTCACATGATTGAAGTAGATGATGATTGGGATCCTGAGGGATCCATTGGGTTGATCACCGAAGGCGATGATCCAACGAAGCCAGCGGTTACCCTCAACCCAATCAGGGTCCAGATCATACCATCTGAGGTCACTGAGGTAGATATGTTTATCCCTCTTGAGTTCGAAGCAGCTCCATCAGCAAAGGCACCAACACCATTTGCAGTTGCCGTTTTGCCACCCAAAGAACATGTCCCATTCGAAGTAAAGGTGGTCGCACCAATCCTAGTGGCAATGTCCGTTGTGCCCTTATTCCACACAAAAGCTATACCCTGGGATTACGCAACCGAGGCTAGGAGAAAAGGCAAGGTCAGGTTCGAAGAGACTATTGCAGCGCAGGGAATGACAAGAACGGGGAGAGTCTATACCCCTGAATACCTAGCTGAGTCCAGCAAGCAGGCCTCCAACCGGCCACCCATCTTCGAGACAGGTCCAGACGACCTCTAGAGAAAGATACAAACCAAGGAGTATTCGGTTCATTGAACTCTATCCTCTCTTTGTTGCAGAACTCCAAGACACACAAAAATGCTCTATTGAAGGTGCTGAGTGAGGCATATGTGCCGAGTAACATCACTGGTGTCACACCTCCTTTTTTACACACCACCACGGAGGATAGTGTATAAGGGAGTTTTTCCAATTTAAGTGACATTATTTGAAATGGGATTATTTATTCAATTCAGAGTCGCCACTTGGGATAGTTTATTTGGTGCCCCAAGTCACCGGTTTATTTTGAATTCCACATCGAGGAAAATTTCGACTTTCCTTTTGAAGTCTGCGAACCAGAAATTCTGAATAAGGAATTCTGTTAACCCGAGGGAAGGTGTTAGGCACCCCCGGATTTCGTGGTTCTAGCACGGTCGCTTAAACTATCATAATTGGCCTATTATCTGATTTTAAAACACGTTTTAACCTATGGTGCAATTTTAAACCTTAACCGCTTTATTCATTTTAGAAATATTGCAACGTTATTAAAACACGTCTTGAACCACGTCACATAAATGCATCCGCGGTCTTTGACATATTTTAACATTGTTGGAATTTGGATTTGGGTCATATAAATGTGCACCCGAGTTTAGGAAGGTAACATTATTAAAATAGCGTGCCTAAAGCAACTACACGTTGTTAACTTTGCGAGGGACATGGAAATTTACTATATGGCACGCCTCGAATTCTAAAGATTCTAAAAGAAATGATTAAATGAGGGCCACACATTTGAGATTTTATTTGGCGCGGCGCTCCTCAATTCCATTTTTAAAGGGTATTCAAGCTAAAAGCTCGGAGGGCCATAAACTATGTCTTATCTAGTATAGCTCACCTCCAAATCTAATTTAAATGAGCCTAACAAATTAATTAAAGAATGCCCGAGGAATTTCTACCTATTTTTAATCAAACATTCTGGCATGCTACCCAATTAATGATCATTGAATTAAAAGGCATTGGACCTGAAAATCCACTTCAGGGCTAATTCTGAGTTTGGGCCCCAAAGAACCCAACAATTGAAATGGCTTCGAACGCCGTTGTCACCACTAACGGCCCAAGATGAAACCCGAAGGAGAGCCCCGTTTGGATGCAAAACTGAGGCTGGGACCCAGGATCGAGTCCCTGCAAGGCATGAGAACATACAAACTTCAACTTGAACTTCTGATTCAACTATTTTAACAGGAGTGATCATATAGCATTATGGACTAAGATTTTACAATAAATCAACCATGCTAAATTAAACTTACAACACCTTGACAACAGCAAATGAGTACAACATTGCATTGATCAACTAATTTTGGTAACTTGCCAAACCACAAACTCATTATTTGAGTCCTAGTTCTCAAGACCATGAATGCCTCTCTCGTATTTTCAAAACAGAGGATGAAAGATTAAGATATAAAATTCAGGTTCTGAACATAAAAATAAGCAAAGCCTGAAATCAATTTTAAAACTCGATCTTAAAGAAAACCAGGAAGCATGTCCGGATTCCTGCTGTAAACGAGCAGTCATGCATATGAGCCAAGTTCAGACACTATAGTATTGTCCTTCAGCCCAACTTGCATATGAGGTCTATATTACAACAGACTCTATAACTTACCTAATACATATTCAAGAGTCCAGAACAGCCTAAATCATGCCATGCTTATACAGTTTGAATCCAGATCTTAGACAAAGATGAGCAACACACAANTGTTTTTTGATGATTCATTTATTGGATTCTCATATTTATGCTAAAACATAGCTAAGATAATTTTTTCATATTTTTACAAATTTATTTAGTATTTTTTAAGCTAAATTGCATACCATTGCAATATTAGCATCTTTTAAGATCTAATTGCGGTTATATTCATAAAATTAAGCCCAGTATTTTTAAATTGATAATTATAAATTATAAATATTTTTAGTGCTTTTAATTTGTTTTCAGAAATTAATTTGCTATTTTTTATAAAATAAATAAGGAAAAAGTGGCTATTTAAAATCTAGCCCCAATTGCATTTCAATTACAGCCTGAATTGGACCTCCAATTTAAAACCAATTACCCCAACCCGATTACAATCTGAATCGACCCAAACCCTATTCTCTAAACCGCCCACCTACCCGTTCAATCTTGGCCGTTGATCAAAATGATCAACGGCCACCAGACCTCCTTTCCTAATTAAACCCAAAGACCCAACCCCTTTTCATTTTCCGAACTCCGCCGCCCCTGAATCCCCCCTTCTCTCTCAATCATCTATCAAATCCTCTCAAATCTATGGCTTCCAAGGTCGTCGGAGACCTGTATCCACCTCCCAAGGCTTCTACGTGTCCGATTTTGTGGTCGTATGACCATATCATGAAGGGTTTTGTCCAGTCTTTGCTCGATGGCTATTCTCCGGTCGTCTCTGACCTTCTCTCCGGCTAGCCATGGCTATTCGAGTCAGACTCTTGACTCTCATGCTTAGATCAATGATTTTCAAAGCCTTTCTCATCATTTGGGGTTCTTCTAGAATCCTAACCTCTAAGGTCCTTCCGATTTCTTTTAGATCTGTTTCAGATCTATGTTTGCTCTGAACTTCTAAGCGTTTTCTTAAATTCTCTTTAAAACTCTGCTTTCAAAACTCTTTCCCTTTTCCGATTAGGGTTTTCTTGTTAAGTTATTTCAAAACTTTTCTCTGATTTTGACATATGTTGCCATGTTTGCTCGTGTTATCTTGCTGCCTGAGTTTGCATGTTAAAGCCCCAATTTCTTTTGACTGTTCATTAGGAAAATGTTTGTTTGCTTGAGTTTTATCCGATCTGTTTGTTTATCCATCTTTAAAATTCTTTTATTGCTGAAAACTCTATTGCTTTGAGTCTGAGACTGTTAGTTTAAGTGCATGATTCGATTTGAAGTTCTTTATTTCGAAACCTCTTGCTCCTTTGTGTGATTCTTCTGATTATGGGTTTCTATCATCTCTAAAACTTGATTATGTTCGAAACCCTAATTTTTCAATGGAGGTTTTCCTCACCTACTACTGTGAGATCTTCGCATGCTTTTGATATTCTATGTTTTTTTCACTACTCATTCAACTGACTATCATGCTTCGAGTGTTGCTATCTATTGAATTTTCTTTTTGTGCTACTATTGCATGATATTTCCTTTTGCCAACAGGCTTGGCCTCGCATATATAATGTTTATGTACCCAATTTATATACTGATTCTCCTTCTTTGACTGATTTTCAAACTTGTGACTAATTTCAAACTTTTCCTTTGTGAAATTCTGATTTCGCTTGCCCGTTAAAGTTAACTGATTTCTTTCGTGTTTTGCCTTACTGAATCCTTTCCAAAATTAGAGTATCTCTATATCTAGACTCGATTGCTAGCTAAATGTTTTACTACTACTTTTGTGGCAACTATCAGCCTGCTGACAAATTGATTTCTTTCCTTGTTTTAAACCTGTCAATACCCGTTAAACAAGTGCTCCCTTAATTAAAGGGAATCACTTGTATAATTGATTCCGAATCATGATTGTTTCCATGTTTGTGGCTTATTAGCTCTCTCTCACTCGTTTACAAAAATTATAAATACCCTGTACTTATTTTCTTTCAAGACACGAACACAAGGCATAACACTTGAGTTCAAACACAGACTACACTAAAACTCTCTCTTCTCTGCTACTACTTTCCTGCCTTACCTAGCCGGCTGAAACCCAAGGCTAGGCTGTGGGGAAACTTACTTGTTTTATGCATTTTGCATTTCTTACTGGTATGTTCTAATTAAGTTTTCCGCACCAACAACAACATGCTTATTTACTGTTTCTTGCATTCTTGCCTGCCCACTGATTGTGTTTAGCCCAGCACCCTTATTTAGCATGCTGTAATTTTATTTCTCCTGTTCTTAATCAATGTATTATGACCTGTGAATCCTAAATCCCTACCCCCAATGTGTTTAATACTTGTGATTAGTTTGGGGCCTGTCAGCACTTGCTATTGCTGTGCATGGCCCAAATTTGATCCTCCTAGGATCATAACCTTCATGTTTCCCTTATTTGTTGTGTGTTCTGGTTGATTTACAGGCATGTCAGCACTTCCTATTTCTGTGCATGCCCAAAGTTAACCCATGCCCAAGTGTATAGCTTCCTTGCAATGGATTCACAATCCCCTGCCCCCTTTGTGTGAAGTTATTGATTACCTGAAATGTTAATGGCTGTCTCCCATCACCCTTTCCTCTCCTTTATTCCCTCAGCCCTTAAAACTTTGTTTCTGCACTTTCATTCCCTTCTTAGACTTAAGTTCTGCCCCCTTCATGTGAGCTTTGCCTTGGGACCCATGAGCTCCCTCTAAACTTGGACACATGAGGGCTGGCATTTACACATTGCACTCATCTCTATTCTGGTTGTGTAACTTGGGTGTGAGCACTGCCTGGGGTCCTATTGAGGCCCTTAGGAAACTCTGACACACCCAGGTTTGAGAAAGGCTTTAAAATCAATGGCATTAGCAATGATACGGTTCCTTGCATATCTCAGATAGGAAGTCAAATCAGGCTTTCCTATGGTTGTAGCTTTTCTTTCATTCTTTCTTTTGTAATTTGGTATTTCTGGTTTGTGATAAGTTGTAATAAACATTCAGGGATGGCTAGTGAAAAGGGTGGGTGATCATGTTTGCTCAAGGGTAGAAAGCAAGCCTATAGGACTATTTAAATTCTTTGTGTTCAACTCCGCATTTTTTTAGACACCATGTCTATAGGGTTTATCTCAATTTCTTCATGGTCAATGTCACGCCTAGATAACCTGCCTATAGGACGTATTTAAATTCTGCATGCCACTTAGATATCATGTTTTAGGTTCTAAACAGCTGAAATAAGTGTCATGTTCGTAATGCTGAAATCAGTAACATATAGAAATCATGCCTATAAGGGTTCTTAAATAAACTTGATTCGTTTCATTCACACTCAATGTTAGATATCATGTTCATATGGTTTAAATCAGCAATAATAGATACCATCACCTGCAAAATCTGAAATTGGTCTGTATTAAAAATCAGTCTATTCTGAATCAGTTTTAAACAATCTAATTCCCTTACTTAACGAGGTTTAGCAAGCATGCCCATAGGATCCCGAATAATTCATTTTTTACTATTTCGCCGCATTCTGAATTAAGTAGATATCATGCCTATAGGACTCCGTCTAAACACTTAGGCAAGCCTTAGGTAATAGCAATAATAAAACTGAATTTGCCTCTGTTAATTGGTAACTGCTCCAACCAACAGACAGGCCTGATTTAGGCTTCTCATCTGAGGTATCTGATGATTCTGGCTCTGAATCAAATTCCCCTCGTCTTTAGTATTTCAATCAGACCCTAAATGTATGTGTAAGTCATGCTAGTTATGTGCTTTTGTTCAAGGAGGTGTATTTGAGCCTGTATCTATTTATATGTTTCCCCAACATGCAGTATATGTTTTTGTATGTCGCCTTAGATTTTATCCTTTGAAACCAATCAGCCTAATATCCCTTCCCTTTAGGAATAGTAGTCCTAAGTACCCCCGGGACTGATAGGAATGGGACGGGTAATAGCATGCAATAGTAATTGAGACCAATCCGCGCTTTAGTACCTTAAATGGGGTGGGAAAGGGTAGATATGGATATGATGACCGTTGCGCTAATACCACGTGTAGCCCCTCTCTTGAGGAGTGATTACTGGGTATTGCATTGATGTGATCCATATTGTAAATAAACCTAGGACCCCTTTCCCTTTATTTGTAAACTCTTTTTAACTCTCTTTTCGATTGTTCTTTCTTTTCATGTGTTTAAATCCCCAATATTTGAGCCTTATTTGTTTACTTGTTAATTGCACCAAATTCACAATGACTATCTGGCCGGGAACCACACTAGTGGATCCTGAGGGGTGCATAACACCTTCCCTTTGGGATAATTTCAAAGCCCTTACCCTGTCTCTGGTTATCAAAAGCGTAGTTGTAGTTGAATCTTGTAAGGTGTCCTAATGCACCATAAATCATTAGGTGGAGACTCTTCAAAAATACAAAACCCAGTTCCCAAAAGGAACGAGTTGTCCCATAAATGTCATAAACCCGATTCTCCCGCCGCGAGGAAGGTAAAAAGGGGGAGCGACAGCATGGCGACTCCGCTGGGAATTTTAGGCTTTTTACCATTTCATACTGTTATTATGAATTCATATCTCTTTATGTGCAATTACTTGTTTAATTCCTTTAAGCATTCAATTCCCTTTTCGATTGCAAAACTGACTTGTCTTTTTTTTTTGTTTTCTTTCCTTTACTACTGCTTTAAATTATGAAATTGTTGTATTTACCGCTTTCTTAACATGCAAATACGTGACAACATGCTTTTAATTGTTGCATAATCATGCTCAACATCATATTCCACTCG
>NW_017670348.1:371877-379377 GCF_001879085.1 Nicotiana attenuata
TCCCCAAAGGTTAGTTCGAGCACTCTGGCAACATCATCCTATTCCACGAGATCCAAGGGCCCTCCACCCACTCCTCCTCTAAGTCCTATTAAGAACAAGAACAAAGGCAAGATGGAAGATTTGAACAGCGTCAGAAAGGAGAATTCAACTGAACGGGTAGAGATCACTAATGGTCATGGTACTCAGGTTCCTAAGGAAAATGTATCCCAGCTTGAACAAAATTACTAAAGTTCCAGGAAGAGCTCGACCAGGTTCGGAATCTGGCAAGTTTGTCATTCTCGCTCAGCACCCCAAATATCACCTTTCCCAATACTTAAAACCCTACACCGCCCCAAAACATCTCAAAGCAACAAAATCATCTTGCTTCCCATATTATTCCACCAAAGACCCAATGCAACACTTGCCACACCACAAACAACACCCCATTGCTTCTCCCAGAACTCCAAAACTCCACAAATGATCACTTCCACACCCACCATAACACCCCCCATCTACGTGGAGACCATGCCACTCTCCACCCAACCCATCTCAGGCACACCCAACTCTAATGATAAAGATTTGCTTATCAGGAACCAAGCTGAAGAACTTAAGAAATTGACTAGCCGGATCCAGGGCGTTGAAGGAAACAAGGGAATTGAAGGGTTGAATTTTGAAGATCTCTGCATACAGCCCGGTGTCGAACTACCCGAAGGGTACAAACCTCCAAAGTTCGAGATGCTTGACAGTACAGGTGACCCCAGGGTCCATTTGAGGACGTATTGTGACAAGTTGGTTGGAGTAGGAAAAGACGAGAGGATCCGCATGAAGCTATTCATGACGAGCTAAAAGGAGACGCACTATCCTGGTACATCAACTAGGATCCTAAGAAATGGTCAAGTTGGATAGGTATGGCCTCTGATTTCATGAACAGATTCAGATTTAATACAGAAAATGCGCCAGATGTGTTCTATATTCAGAATCTGAAGAAGAAACCTACAGAAACGTTTCGCGAGTATGCTACTCGCTGGAGGTTGGAAGCCGCTAAGGTCAGGACTGTCTTAGAGGAGGAACAAATGAAAAAATTCTTTGTTCGGGCCCAAGACCTGCAATACTATGAGTGACTAATGATGATTGAAGGCCACAAATTTTCTGACATCATCAAGCTGGCGGAGCGAATCGATGAAGGCATTAAGAGCGGTATGATCACAAACTTCGAGGCCTTGCAATCTACAAATAAGGCCTTGCAGTCCGGTAGTGTGTCCAGAAAGAGAGACGTGGGAGCTGTGATGGTTGCACAAAGAACCAAATCTCCTATCAAATACCAAACCTACCCGACACCTGTACTTACATATCAGCCCATTCCGAATTACCAAGCACCCTGACCGCCTGCCTACCAACCATCTCTACCTCCCATATACTAGCCTACTTCACCCAGATATTTCCAACCCGCGCATGTTTACCAAGCCTACAATACTCAACCATCCAACTATCAGTCACCTCCTACTCGTCAAAACTTCCCTAGACTACGACCAAATTTTGACCGTAGGGCTCCCAAACAATATACAGCCATTGCTGAACCCGTTGACCAACTATATGAGAGACGCAAAGCCGCCGGTTATGTCACCCCTATCCCTGCTCAACCCCTGAGAACCCTTCTCAGTGGGTTAACCCAAACAAATCTTGTGTATACCACTCCGGCATGAAGGGACACACCATCGACGAATATCGCTCCTTGAAAGACAAGATCCAGTCTCTGATCGATAATAAGGTTATTGTGGCAAAAGAACCCGCCCCGAATGTCCGCAACAACCCTCTGCCAGACCATAAAGACGGGGGTATTCACATGATTGAAGTAGATGATGATTGGGATCCCGAGGGATCCATCGGGTTGATCACGGAAGGCGATAATCCAAAGAAGCCAGCGGTTACCCTCAACCCTATCAGGGTCCGGATCCAACCATTTGAGGTCACTGAGGTAGATGTGCCTATCCCTCTTGAGTTCGAAGCAGCTCCATCAACGAAGGCACCAACACCATTTGAAGTTGCCGTTTTGCCACCCAAAGGACATGTCCCATTCGAAGTAAAGGTGGCCGCACCAATCCCAGTGGCAATGTCCGTTGTGCTCTCATTCCACACAAAAGCTATACCCTAAGATTACACAGTCGAGGCTAGGAGAAAAGGCAAGGTCAGGTTCGAAGAGACTATTGCAGCACAGGGAATGACAAGAAGGGGGAGAGTCTATACCCCTGAATACCTAGCTGAGTCCAGCAAACGGGCCTCCAACCGGCCACCCATCATCGAGATAGGTCCAGACGACCTCTGGAGAAAGATACAGGCCAAGGAGTATTCAGTCATTGACCAGCTGAACAAAACTCCAGCATAGATATCCATCCTCTCACTGCTGCAGAATTCCAAGACACACAAAAATGCTCTGTTGAAGGTGCTAAGTGAAGCTTACGTACCAAGCAAACATCACCGGCGCGGAAATGGCCAACATGGTGGGACAGGTATTAGAGAGTCACAAAATCACCTTCTATGAGGACGAGCTACCACCTGAAGGGTTGGGTGAAAATAGAGCCTTGCATATCACCGTACAATGTGAGGACTGTTTCATCACCAGGATCCTGGTCGACGCGGGTTCCAGCCTTAACATCTGTCCTCTGGTAACGCTCAAGAAGTTGGGCAAAGGTTTGCACGAGATAAAAGAATGAGCAATCAACGTAAAAGCTTTTGATGGATCCTAGAGGGCCATCATCGGTGAAATCAGCTTGTGTCTTCAGATGGGACCAACCTAGTTCGATGTTGAGTTCCAAGTAATAGATGTGCCAGCATCCTACAACCTGCTGTTAGGACGCCCCTAGATTTATTCTCCAGGGGCTTTGGCTTCGACGCTGCATCAGGCCATAAAATTTGAATGGAATCACCAGGAAGTGATCATTCACGGTGATGGCAGCAATCCTATATATACAGTCGTCAGACCATTCCGGCAATAGGGGAAGAAGGAAGTTAGGTGGGGAAACCTACCACCACATCGAGCGAGTCAATGGTGTCGATAAAGATAAATGGTGGGACAACAAGATCGAGAGTATATTGAACTAGAGTGGGTACGAACCTGGCAAGGGGCTCGGCAAGAACCTCCAGGGGATTGCTAAACCCATAAAGCTCAAGAAGCATGGCGCTACTTTCGGTCTGGATACGAATACACTTGGGAAGAGTTAAACAACTGGTCGCCTCCATAGCGTGGTCCTTACTACCCACTGGAGCAACCGATACCGCACTTAGAGCAGACTTTCCAACAGGCTGACGTTGTCTATGGGACGGACGAAGAGAAGGCGCTCGCAGTAGTGAAAAATTTGTTTTTTAGAAGACAATGATATGGATAGCTATGTTATCCTTGAGTAGGAGGGGGAGGAAAGCCCTTCCATACAGGCCGTGAGCAGAGGAGCGTGCCTCAATAACTGGTCTATCAGAACAACCAGAGCCCGACGAGCCTCGGTGTAGCAAGGCTAATACAAGCATCATGCACTGTTTTTATTTACTAAATGACTTTCTTTTCGCATTTTAATTCCCGCAATAAGATCTTCAATGTTCAAAACAATTATGAAATTTATCAAAGCGTTTCGACTTTTCTTATGAATCAACACTCATTATTATTTTTCTCCCATTACTTTACTTATACAGCATTACTATTACTTATCTTGATGAACCAATGACTGTGACATGCAATGAGACAACGCAACAAGCAGACATTGATTTAGATGAAGATGACATACCAGAGGAGATTGTCAAAGAAGTTGAGGACTTTGAGAACAGACCTAAGTCCAACCTGGACGAGACAGAAGTTGTTAACCTAGGAGATGCAGAAAACATCAAGGAAACACGAATCATTGTTCACGTATCGCCATCAGAAAAGAAGGAATACACAGAATTTCTAAAGGAATATGAGGACATATTCGCTTAGTCGTATGATGACATGACTGGTCTGAGTACGTCTATTGTGGCCCATAAACTGCCAACTGATCCGACATGTCCGCCGGTAAAACAGAAGCTCAGGAAGTTCAAGCCTGACATGAGTTTGAAAATCAAGGAAGAAGTCACTAAGCAAGTCAAAGCTAAGGTTCTCAGGGTAGTAAAATACCCAACATGGTTAGCCAACATTGTGTCAGTGCCAAAGAAGGACAGGAAGGTCAGAGTCTGTGTCGACTACCGGGATCTCAACCGGGCCAGTCTGAAAGACGACTTCCCTTTGCCGAACATACATATCCTGATCGACAATTATGCCAAGCATGAGCTACAGTCATTCGTAGATTGCTTCACTGGATATCATCAGATCTGGATGGATGAGGAAGATGCGGAGAAAACGAATTTCATTATGCCATGGGGAATGTATTGTTACAAGATGATGCCGTTCGTCCTGAAGAATGCAGGGCCACCTACATGAGGGCCATGACTACTATTTTTCACGACATGATACATAAAGAAATTGAGGTATATGTGGATGATGTTATCATCAAGTCCAAGAAGGTCACTGATAACATGGAGGATTTGATGAAGTTCTTCAATAGATTGCGGAGGTACAACCTGAAACTGAATCCCGCAAAATGCGCATTTGGGGTACCCGCTGGAAAATTGCTTGGGTTTATTGTGAGTCACCGAGGAATAGAACTGGATCCATCAAAGGTCAAAGCCATTCAAGCACTACCACTGCCAAAGAACAAGAAGGATGTGATGAGTTTTTTNCCACAAAGTGGTGACGAAACGTATAACTTGTACAAATCTTTCCATTTTCCAAGTCGATCCGATCCATTCGTTCGTAGAGCTATTTACTCGATCGCAGACATTTCTGGAACACCTCTAACAGAGGGGCAAATAGTCAATTTTGAAAGAACTTATTGTCAACCTCTTTCAGATATGAATCTATCTGATTCAGAAGGGAAGAACTTGCATCAGTATCTCAATTTCAATTCAAACATGGGTTTGATTCACACTCCATGTTCTGAGAAAGATTTATCATCCGAAAAGAGGAAAAAACGGAGTCTTTGTCTAAAGAAATGCGTTGAGAAAGGGCAGATGTATAGAACCTTTCAACGAGATAGTGCTTTTTCAACTCTCTCAAAATGGAATCTATTCCAAACATATATGCCATGGTTCCTTACTTCGACAGGGTACAAATATCTAAATTTGATATTTTTAGATACTTTTTCAGACCTATTGCCAATACTAAGTAGCAGTCAAAAATTTGTATCCATTTTTCATGATATTATGCATGGATCAGGTATATCATGGCGAATTCTTCAGAAAAAATTGTGTCTTCCACAATGGAATCTGATAAGTGAGATCTCGAGTAAGTGTTTACATAATCTTCTTCTGTCCGAAGAAATGATTCATCGAAATAATGAGTCACCATTGATATCGACACATCTGAGATCGCCAAATGCTCGGGAGTTCCTCTATTCAATCCTTTTCCTTCTTCTTGTTGCTGGATATCTCGTTCGTACACATCTTCTCTTTGTTTCCCGGGCCTCTAGTGAGTTACAGACAGAGTTCGAAAAGGTCAAATCTTTGATGATTCCATCATCTATGATTGAGTTGCGAAAACTTCTGGATAGGTATCCTACATCTGAACCGAATTCTTTCTGGTTAAAGAATCTCTTTCTAGTTGCTCTGGAACAATTAGGAGATTCTCTAGAAGAAATACGGGGTTCTGCTTCTGGCGGCAACATGCTTGGTCCCGCTTATGGGGTCAAATCAATACGTTCTAAGAAGAAAGATTGGGATATCAATCTCATCGAGATCATCGATCTCATACCAAATCCCATCAATCGAATCACTTTTTCGAGAAATACGAGACATCTAAGTCATACAAGTAAAGAGATCTATTCATTGATAAGAAAAAGAAAAAACGTGAACGGGGATTGGATTGATGATAAAATAGAATCCTGGGTCGCGAACAGTGATTCGATTGATGATGAAGAAAGAGAATTCTTGGTTCAGTTCTCCACCTTAACGACAGAAAATAGGATTGATCAAATTCTATTGAGTCTGACTCATAGTGATCGTTTATCAAAGAATGACTCTGGTTATCAAATGATTGAACAACCGGGAGCAATTTACTTACGATACTTAGTTGACATTCATAAAAAGCATCTAATGAATTATGAGTTCAATCCATCCTGTTTAGCAGAAAGACGGATATTCCTTGCTCATTATCAGACAATCACTTATTCACAAACTTCGTGTGGGGAAAATAGTTTTCATTTCCCATCTCATGGAAAACCCTTTTCGCTCCGCTTAGCCTTATCCCCCTCTAGGGGTATTTTAGTGATAGGTTCTATAGGAACTGGACGATCCTATTTGGTCAAATACCTAGCGACAAACTCCTATGTTCCTTTCATTACGGTATTTCTGAACAAGTTCCTGGATAACAAGCCTAAAGGTTTTCTTCTTGATGAGATCGATATTGATGATAGTGACGATATTGATGATAGTGACAATCTTGATGCTAGTGACGATATCGATCGTGACCTTGATACGGAGCTGGAACTGCTAACTAGGATGAATGGGCTAACTATGGATATGATGCCGGAAATAGACCGATTTTATATCACCCTTCAATTCGAATTAGCAAAAGCAATGTCTCCTTGCATAATATGGATTCCAAACATTCATGATCTGGATGTGAATGAGTCGAATGACTTAGCCCTCGGTCTATTAGTGAACCATCTCTCCAGGGATTGTGAAAGATGTTCTACTAGAAATATTCTTGTTATTGCTTCGACTCATATTCCCCAAAAAGTGGATCCCGCTCTAATAGCTCCGAATAAATTAAATACGTGCATTAAGATACGAAGGCTTCTTCTTCCACAACAACGAAAGCACTTTTTCACTCTTTCATATACTAGGGGATTTCACTTGGAAAAGAAAATGTTCCATACTAACGGATTCGGGTCCATAACCATGGGTTCCAATGCACGAGATCTTGTAGCACTTACCAATGAGGTCCTATCGATTAGTATTACACAGAAGAAATCAATTATAGACACTAATACAATTAGATCCGCTCTTCATAGACAAACTTGGGATTTGCGATCCCAGGTAAGATCGGTTCAGGATCATGGGATCCTTTTCTATCAGATAGGAAGGGCTGTAGCACAAAATGTACTTCTAAGTAATTGCCCCATAGATCCTATATCTATCTATATGAAGAAGAAATCATGTAACGAAGGGGATTCTTATTTGTACAAATGGTACTTCGAGCTTGGAACGAGCATGAAGAGATTAACGATACTTCTTTATCTTTTGAGTTGTTCTGCCGGATCGGTCGCTCAAGATCTTTGGTCTTTATCCGGACCCGATGAAAAAAATGGGATCACTTCTTATGGACTCGTTGAGAATGATTCTGATCTAGTTCATGGCCTATTAGAAGTAGAAGGCGCTCTGGTGGGATCTTCACGGACAGAAAAAGATTGCAGTCAGTTTGATAATGATCGAGTGACATTGCTTCTTCGGCCCGAACCGAGG
>NW_017670348.1:385133-386168 GCF_001879085.1 Nicotiana attenuata
CCGTACATACGACTTTCATCGAATACGGCTTTTCCGCAGAATTCTATATGTATCTATGAGATCGAGTATGGAATTCTGTTTACTCACTTTTAAATTGAGTATCCGTTTCCCTCCCTTTCCTGCTAGGATTGGAAATCCTGTATTTTACGCGATGGGAAATTTGCTGATGCTACGCGAACGCGGGGTAGGGTATGCGAACGCGTATAAGGAACTGACCCCCCCCCCCCCCCCCCCAGGATTACTCTACGCGAACGCGTGAGAGGGGCCGCGAACGCGAAGAAGAAGAACAACAAAGCTACGCGAACGCGAAAGGAGGCCCGCGAACGCGAAAGGAGGCCCGCGAACGCGAAGAAGGATCTGGGACCTGCAACAGCTGAAGGTTTTCTGCAATATTTTCAAACTCTAAAATGCTCCGTTGAGCATCCGAAACACACCCGAGGCCCCCGGGACCTCAACCAAACCTACGGACATATCCCATAACATCATTCAAACTTGTACCAATCCTTAAACCACCTAAAACGACGCCGAAAACTCTAATTAAACAAGGATTTGAGCCTAAGAACTTCAAATTTCATCAAAACACGCTGTCGATCAAAAACCTAACCAAAACACGTCCGAATGACCTGAAATTTTGCACACACATCCCAAATGACATGACGGAGCTACTACAACTTCCGAAATTCCAATCCGACCCTCGGATCAAAAACTCACTATCGGACCGGAAATTTCAAAAATTCAAACTTCGGCATTTCAAGCCCAAATGAGCTACGCGCTTCCAAATACATTCCGAATACACTCCCAACCCCGAAATCACCTAACGGAGCTAACGGAACCATCGGATTTCCATTCCGAGGTCATCTTCACAATGTTCCGACTACGGACCACTTTTCAACACTTAAGCTCTCATTTAGGGACTAAGCGTCCCAAAATTCTCCGAAACCCAACGCCGAACGTCCCGAAAAACCAAAATAGCATAAATGAACTTAGGGGAAGCAGTTAATAGGGGATCGGGGCGTTAATTCTTAAGACGACCGG
>NW_017670348.1:386280-432638 GCF_001879085.1 Nicotiana attenuata
TACGAGATGCTTCGCCAATAAAAGCAGTTCTATTCAGTTCTTTTAATCGATTCCGACTACGTGGTGATTCACCAATGACATGAGTTCGATTCGCTTGTTTTGATTGACTCAGAGTAGATGGTGATTTACCAATGACAGGAGTTCGATTCGCTTCTTTTGATCGACTCAGAGTATGTGGTGATTCACCAGTTGAAGGAATTGCATTAACTACCTTTGAATGAATCCGGCTGCATGGTAATTGCCCAATTAAAGGCATTGAATTCAATTCCTCTTCTGTAGGAATTATATCCAATACCCTAAAGTCGCGATATCTCTGTTTAATATAAAAAAGTATATTATGAGGAGAGAAAAACTAATACATCAACATATTAACACAAAGACAAAAAAAAGGAACTTACTTCATGTTTACTGAACATATAATAAAGTTCGGGAAATTTAGGCTCTCCACACATACATAACGTAACATCCTGGGGACCTGAGGGGTATCAAGGTACTCATCCTCTCTTATATACTTCTCCCGAACATCTGGGAAGCGCTCATAGAACCAAACACATAACGGATATGGAAATCCACCAAGTTTATACTCAGTTGTATGGAATTTGTTCTGCTTGTCCAATGCATGTTTCAGTGAATAAATGAGCTTCTCATAAGCCACATTACCCCAAGGATATTCAGCACAAACCTTATCATCTTCAACAATAGATGCATACTCCTCCGCCACACATAACTCGGTATTTTTCCCAAACAGAATAGACTCTACAACAAGAATTTCCATAAGCTTAACTGCATCATCATCACTCTCGCATACGTGTACATGATTCACAGCATTCTTTGGAATTTCATTGTGAGTCATAAAACTTCGAATATCCTTCAAAGTCACACCCTTGGACTTACCAAAATAGCGCTTCAGAAGATTGCTCTCTCGATTAATTGGTTTTTCAACATTGTGTGCTGTGATCCGCAAACCACACATAATGTGAAAGTCTTCAAGGGTGAAGGAAACATCATGCCCAAAAATCTTGAAACTAATGGAGTCTCGATCATTCGTGAATATTCGAGAAAGACACAGACAATGAACCAACTTCATGCTGCATTGGAAATTCTCCATAGCCATAATGTATCTAAATGTACCATTATTAAGCTTATCCTGTTGAGTAGGAGTCAAGAAAATTGCAATTAATTTCTTCAAATCATGGTTCCCCTTCCAGTAACCCTTAGAGTTAAACCAATCTCCAAACTCAAAATATCATTATCCTGGTTTTGTAGGTGGAGGAGCAGGGACATAAGGACCTTGGGGTATTACAGGTAGTCTAGGTGCTTTAGGTGCTTTGCCTTGTTTAGCTGCATTAGAATCTTTAGGTGCTTTAGGAGCCATCTGTTCAAAAAAAGTAAAAGATACAAAAAATAACATCAGGACATTATCAAAAAGATTAGTTAAAACTTCAATACCTAAGAAGACTGAAGTTCGACATTTACAAAGACAAAAACTTCAGCCATAGAGCTGAAGTTCGACAGGTATAAAACAAAAACTTCAGCTCTAGAGCTGAAGTTCGACAGGTATAAAACAAAAACTTCAGCTCTAGAGCTGAAGTTCGACAGTTACAAAAAAAAAAACTTCAGCTCTAGAGCTGGACTTCACAAGTAACAAACACAAAAACTTCAGCTCCTAAAGCTGGACTTCACCAGTTATAAACACAAAAACTTCAGCTCCTAAAGCTGGACTTCACCAGTTACAAACAAAAAAACTTCAGCTCCTAAAGCTGAACTTCACCAGTTACAAGCACAAAACATTCAGCAAAAAAACATGTTGTAGTTTTTACAAAAAACAAAACACAAATTCAAATCCAAAAATAATGCCAAAACATGAAAAAAAAACTTCAGCTCATATCTAAGATATCATTGAACTATAGTATCATCTGTTTAACTCTCAATATTTTTAAAAATTTGAACGTCTAATCACAGAAGAATTTATAGAATTTTCATTAACAACATAAACACTCGTTCAAAAAACCTAAAAACACAATCATAAAAGTAAAACTAATGCACTTATCAAACTAAACCCTAAGAAAATATTTTATCATAAATACATGACTATCAAAATCAAAATCAGAAATTAAATCGTAAAATAAAACCTAGAAAGTTAATGCAATGTACCTGTGATTAAATTGTAATGTACGAACAACGACGACTAGCAGTTGAAAAATCAAAAACAACGACGAAAACCGTTTGATTTCAGAGAAGAACTTCAGAAAACGCGAATAACGGGAGAGAGAGACAGAGAAAGTAGAGGACTAGCGTATACTTGGAGAGAAAGTAGTCTTTTAATAAGGAAGGGCAAAATGGTCTTTTCAAATGACTTTTAACAAAAAAATGGACACGGATACAAACAGAAAGACAAAGCGGCTACAGGTTAAAAAGGGGCGCCTTACCTTCCTACCTTGTCCAAGATTCTGTAAGGTGTCCGGACCGTCCAACTAGGTTATATTGTTTGAAAAAAATGGAAAATAATAGCAAAAATGGATTTTCCCTAAAAATAAAATAATAAAAAATATATGAGTCATATTTTGAAGAGCTTCTCTCAACATAGTAA
The DNA here is from genome assembly GCF_001879085.1 of Nicotiana attenuata. Taxonomy (NCBI): domain Eukaryota; kingdom Viridiplantae; phylum Streptophyta; class Magnoliopsida; order Solanales; family Solanaceae; genus Nicotiana; species Nicotiana attenuata. Next base: position 388,871 of record NW_017670348.1, read on the forward strand.
GACATGAAGTTACGTACCTTCCAAAACTCACGTGAATATATATTGAGACAAATCCTTTTTATGCATTTTAAACCCACACAATTGAGCTAGAAGGATGATCTTAGATATTATTCAAAAAGTACAAAGTTTTCCTTTTCTTGGAGGGACATTAGAAACTTCCATTTGAGGCTCTCTTAAAAATATTAGTAACTTAGAAAAAATAGAAGATCGACAACCAAAGTTACTTCAATAGTTGGATATTTTGATTTTCATACGTTGAATTTCACCACTATTTTATCAATAAAAGAGTGTATCATATTTTTTTTAGTTTTTCACTTGGTATTTCGTATCCGCTTTGGAGCTCCAACATATTCAGATTCACATCACATAAAGTCTGCTATTATGATTTCACGATAGGGAGTATTTTAGTTTGAATTGATTTTATCTCCCTCATTAAAAAAGTTTAATATCAAATGTATAACGAGGGAACCTTCAAAGGCAAATGCATTTTTTGTGCAATGTGTTCTTGAATCCAATATTTTTAATACGAAATATAAATATTTATGTAAAAAATACTAAAATTTTAATAATATTGTGTTTTAAGTTCATAATTTTCCAAATATAAGTGCAGTCTAAGAACCTTTATACTCCATTAAGTTTAAATTTTTTATCCACTTCTAACCTAAACTAGCTTAGTTATAAGCTAAGTAATTTAGTTTTACTATTACGGTTAAACTATTTGATTTGATGCAAATACTGAGTATATCTACAACCTTCCACATCGACACTTCCAACATATTCATTTCCCCACAGGGAAGTAAATTAACAGGACCAACTTTTGGTAGAAAAAAATATTAATTATATATCAATTGGACCAATTACTTAAAATCTTGAACCAATTAAGCAAAGTAATCAAAGAATTGCGCAGAAATCAACTTTAAAACCGTTAGTATAAGTTTTCCATTCAATTTTTTTTGACTTTGAAGAACAACAAGGTATCTCTTTGTCATTTTTTTTCAAGGATTAGTTGGCTAAATAGTTTTTAAATGTACACAAAAAGAAGTCTTTCTCTATCAATCAAGATTTCAAAAAGATTCATTGCATTAATACTGCAAATTTGTCCTTATGGATTCTTTAATTCGGTCCCACTACCTGAATTTGAGTTTTCGAAATGGAGCAATTTTAATATACTGTATGCATATAATCAAATCGTTTTCAGAGAGCAACTATACTTAGCTAGCTTTTGGACATGAATTTAGTTGAAACTTGAAAAAAGAGTTTTTAAAGTTATATTAAAAAAAAATGAAAATTGAAATTGTGTTTGGACATGCATTTATTAGAAGAAACAATATTTTTAATTTAAAGTAACCAAAATCTATAGCCAAGCGTGTTTACCCTCGAATCCGGATAACAATTGAATTTATATGGGGTTTTAAGGATCCGTGAACTAAAAGATACAAAAAGTTTTTAGGTTGAGGAAAATAAAGATAAAGACTCAACAATTGCTGTTAAAGTAAATAACCGCAGAATATAGTATTGCCTAGAACAATTGTGCTTCCCTCCTTTTATACATTCTGATTAAGGGTAAAAATAAGGTAGGTAAATTGATTACATCGTGGATCCCTGTAATTACGCCTTAATGGCCTGAAGTGGTTGAGAAAATCACGTTTGGGCGAGATATCCGGCGACGCTTGATTATCCGTTACGAGTCCGGCTTCCGACCTTGTGTGTTTCTCCATCCGGTGGTGACTCCTTTCGAGCTCTGTAACGGTCTCGAAATGACTCGACCTCGGTTGTAGACGTGGCCGTCGCTCTACCTTGCATCCAGGTCGGGTTCGATGGCCCCAACTTGCTCCGGACCGGACCCAACCCGGTCGGGCTCAAGCAAAAAAGGGTATCACCCAATACAGATAGTCCCCTCGTTTATTAGAGAGTAATGATAATAAACGATATGACCGGTGACGTGATGCCCGTGACGTATGGCCATACGCCAGGTGAAAAAGCCATCGAGTGCTCTGACCACGCCTGCTGCAGGCATTTAATGCTTCTCTTAATTATCTGTCGCTTCGTGTCTGTGGCTTCGCGATTCGTGCCACCGCCTCATGGAAAAAGTATAAACGACCCTTCCAGGTTCAACATTTCCTATCTTTCTCAAATTCTGCGTTGGTTGTATTTTCTTTTCATCTCTTCGTAAAGCTTTAAGAAATGGCGAAAACTTCACAAAGCGTTCCTTCTAGACCAAGCTCGGCCGCGAGCCCCGCTAGACCTGATGAACATGCACCAGAACCCCCATTGAAAGCATTCACACCGACTGGTTGCTCGGTATCTGCCGACTTCCAGGTTGAAAACCCATCATCGGTCCCGGGCCGCGGCGAACCGGCATCGGAGTATATTAGTCTAATCACTCCCGGTTGCCTAGACCGGGTGAGGGCTGAATGTAGATGGGAAGGGAAAGACCTGGTCGCCCCTTCCCGTGACGAGTCGATTACGACTCACGTTGAAGGATATCTTAGTGTATATACATATCCCTTCACCTTAGGCCCCTTAGAACCCATCATAGTGGAGTTCTGCCGGCGGTACGAGGTGACCTTAGGTCAGGTCCACCCCTCGATGTGGCGGATCGTACATCTCTTTCGGTTTTTTGTCGAGAGAGTCGAGGGCGATTTTCCCTTTACCCTCGACCATCTTCTTCGACTATACAGCCCCCGAATATTTCGAGGGGGATTAATAAAACTGGCCCGCCGGGCTAGCAAACCCCCATTCTCCAGCATCGATGAAGACAAAGATCGAGGTTGGATGAGCAGGTTTGTCCGGATCAGGACGTCCGACCTGATTCCGGCCGATTGCATGCCATTTCCGGAGAGGTGGAACCTCAAACGTAAGTATTTTCTCACTGTTCATCTTTTAGAGCGTGTGTTCCTCAACTTCTTCCTGAAACCCCCTNTTAGGATCTTTAGGTGCTTTAGGAGCCATCTGTTCAAAAAAAGTAAAAGATACAAAAAATAACATCAGGACATTATCAAAAAGATCAGTTAAAACATCAATACCTGAGAAGGCTGAAGTTCGACAGTTACAAAGACAAAAACTTCAGCCATAGAGCTGAAGTTCGACAAGTATAAAACAAAAACTTCAGCTCTAGAGCTGAAGTTCGACAGGTATAAAACAAAAACTTCAGCTCTAGAGCTGAAGTTCGACAGTTACAAACACAAAAACTTCAGCTCCTAGAGCTGGACTTCACCAGTAACAAACACAAAAACTTCAGCTCCTAAAGCTGGACTTCACCAGTTACAAACACAAAAACTTCAGCTCCTAAAGCTGGACTTCACCAGTTATAAACACAAAAACTTCAGCTCCTAAAGCTGAACTTCACCAGTTACAAGCACAAAACATTCAGCAAAAAAACATGCTGTAGTTTTTACAAAAAACAAAACACAAATTCAAATCCAAAAATAATGCCAAAACATGAAAAAAAACTTCAGCTCATATCTAAGATATCATTGAACTATAGTATCATCTGTTTAACTCTCAAAATTTTTAAAAATTTGAACGTCTAATCACAGAAGAATTTATAGAATTTTTATTAACAACATAAACACTCGTTCAAAAAACCTAAAAACACAATCATAAAAGTAAAACTAATGCACTTATCAAACTAAACCCTAAGAAAATATTTTATCATAAATACATGACTATCAAAATCAAAATCAGAAATTAAATCGTAAAATAAAACCTAGAAAGTTAATGCAATGTACCTGTGATTAAATCGTAATGTGGGAACAACGACGACTAGCAGTTGAAAAATAAAAAACAACGACGAAAACCATTTGATTTCAGAGAAGAACTTCAAAAAACGCGAATAACGGGAGAGAGAGAGATAGAGAAAGTAGAGGACTAGCGTATACTTGGAGAGAAAGTAGTCTTTTAATAAGGAAGGACAAAATGGTCTTTTCAAATGGCTTTTAACAAAAAAATGAGTAGAGGTGCAAACAGAAAGACAAAGCGGCTACAGGTTAAAAAGGGGCGCCCAAATAGGGCGCTCCATGCAATTTTTACTCTCAATTGTTGGCAACTCGGAATGTCAATTCCTAATGGTTAGATCACTCGCACCAACATCACCTCATGCCCAACAATCTAAAATGTTTTTAGAGGAATTTCCATAAAGCACTATAGTTTAGAGTCTGATTATCATATATAAGTATAATTTGCCTAATTATCATTCGTAGCTGTCGTTCAATTGTTCCCAGTTTGTATCACTTGTATTCAAACGCACAACGAATACAACACGTGTCAATTGTATTCGCTTGCCTAACGAATACAACCTGTATCAACTGTAAATACAACTTGTATCAACTTACTCGTTCGCCCAACGAATACAACCAAGAAAAAAATATAGGGATATATACAAAGGATTCAACTTGTATTGACTGTATTCGTTACTACCAAGGCGAAATACAGAAAAATAGAATGCTCACGTTAAGAGTCAAACTCAAGACTTCTACATACTAAGTGGGTGGTCTAACCAATTGAGCTACGTGAGCTTGCTAGTTCGAAACAATTGATTTTTTGTTTCAGTACTACATGTGCATTTGCTATAAAATTCAAATATAGCCACGAATAGTAATTTTTGAAAATATAGCTACGAATGGTAAATACAGTATATATTTGCCGTGTCGCGTAACTTTTCCATGTTTTTATGCCTAACAATCCAAAATGTTTTTACATTTTTCTTAAACCAACATTTACCAACATACCAAGATCTAAATATCCAACACACCATTCATCCCATTTTTTTATGTAAATTTGGATGTGTTGAAAGAAAATACTAATCACCTGATGCTCGAGTGTTGGTCACATTAGGTTTTCCCAGAGTCAAATTATGTGATGCTTGACTAAAAATTTTAAATGTTTCGTTTATAAGTTTTTGTGTAATTTTTGAATATTTGAATTTTCAATTTAAAATCTGAAAGTTGGAACACTTGACCTTGGAAGAAACATTGACAAACAAATCGATCTGCTATTAAGTCGAACTTGTTGTTTGGTAGCGATAAAAACTTTTCCAGAAAACATTTTTACCAAAATGCGACAGATGGCTTTCTTCACTTGTTTCATTTTCCTTCACGACTATCTCAACCATTAAATGATGTCACTGTTCTAACCATTACGAAAAATTTCATTAAAACACTATCTAGTTTGCTAGGAGTATTAGTGTTTTTATCTAGAAATATTTCTCACTCTTTAACCAAATATGTTAATACATTTTCTAAGATAATACTTTCTAGAAATAAGTCATCTTTTTGGTATACCAAACACACAAATTTGATATTTGCTCTGAGGCATATGAGCTCTTCAACCTTAATTGGAGTTTACATTAATCAATAGAAGATCATAGTTTGTGTTTGAGCCAAACACCATTAGCTGAGGAGTGTTTTCTCTTTTAATGAGTCTTATACGGCACGAATTTGTATTTGTCAGACAGTAAATTGCAAATCTCCGATGAGTATAAAAATAAAAATAAAAATAAAAGACGATCACTATTAGGATTTTCTAAACCATATCTTTCCGATGAAGCGCTGACTGCTGAGTGCAGTACTCTTCCATAGACTTTTCTCGCCACTCAAGCTCCATTTGCCATCAAAATATATACATCTTTTTCAGTTCAAAAGAGCTACGACAAAACAATGTACATAGTATTATTGATTTGTAGTACGGTTCTCCTCTCTCCCTCATATCTTGCCCTGTACCATTCTAAAGGTGGTTAGATCTTAAAAAACATAATTAGAAAAAAGAGAAAAACTACGAACAAAAGATACAATTATTAACGTGGACATCAAATGCAAAATATCAGGCACTAACACAGTACCACTTCTCTTTGTCTTCTCGATGCATTATTTCAGAAGTGTCATGAATATGATGCCACAAACATTTTACTGTGTCTTATTCATGCGTTGATTGGAGAACTACCATATTCCTTTGAAAGAAAAAAGGGAATGTATGCCATAGGATCCTTCAGTCTCTTTAAAATGTAAAAGGTTTTTTTTAAAGAAGAATATAAGTCATATGCATTGATTCACACTATTATTGAGTTTTAATTTGTAAGAGCATATTAGTTGCCATTTTTATCAGATTACCAATTAATAGTTATGAATATTTTACGTATGGTTACTTAATAAATAGAACTTAAACTCATAAGAAAAACTTTTCCTTACCCTGATAGCCCTTTTGGGGAGATAGCCTTTTTGGCCAAGCTTTTTTTTACAAAAATGCTTTTGTTCTTTCTAAAGTGAAGGTGTTTGGTCAAGTTCTTAGAAGGAACAACAACAACAACAACAACAACAACAACAACAACAACAACAACAACAACGACCCAGTGAAATTCTACTAGTGGGGTTTGGGGAGGGTAGTGTGTACGCAGACCTTTTCCCTACCCCGAGGGAGTAGAGAGGCTGTTTCCGAAAGACTCTCGGCTCAAGACAAAAAGACTAAAGAAGACAATATCAGTAACACCACAGAAATCATAGGACAAATAGGAACAACATGAAAGCCAGAAGAAAGATACAAAGCAAAAGCGAAATAGCATCCCTACCAAACTAGTCTCTCAAAGTAATGACGTAAGGCAAGACTCAACTACCTCCTAACCTTCAACCCTAATACTCGCCCTCCACATGTTCCTATCAAGTGCCATATCCTCGAAAATCTGGAGCCTCGCCATATCCTGCCTGATCACCTCTCCCCAATACTTCTTAGGCCGCCCTCTACCTCTTCTCGTTCCCTCCACAACCAGCCGTTCGCACCACTTTACCGGAGCATCTGGGCTTCTCCTCTGAACATGCCTGAACCATCTGAGCCTCGCTTCCCGCATCTTGTCATCAATGGGAGCCACGCACACCTTCTCCCGAATATCATCATTCCTAATCTTATCCAGCCTATTATACCCGCACATCCACCTCAACATCCTCATTTCTGCTACCTTCATCTTCTGGATATGTGAGTTCTTAACAGGTCAACACTCAGCCCCATACATCATGGCCGGTCTAACCACCGCTTTGTAGAGCTTACCTTTGAGTATCAGTGGCACTCTCTTGTCACACAATACTCCAGATGCCAACCTCCACTTCATCCATCCTACCCCAATACGGTGTGTGACATCCTCGTCGATCTCCCCTCCCCCCTGGATAACCGACCCAAGGTACTTGAAGCTGCCTCTAATTGGGATGACCTGTGATTCAAGCCTCACATCCACGCCCACTTCCCCCTGCTCAGCGCTGAACTTACACTCCAGGTATTCTGTCTTCGTCCTGCTAAGCTTGAAACCCTTAGATTCAAGAGCCTGTCTCCAAACCTCCAGCCTCTCGTTAACACCGGCTCGCGACTCATCAATCAGAACTATCATCAGCAAATAGCATGCACCATGGCACATCCCCTTGAATATGGTGTGTTAACGCATCCATCACCAGGGCGAATAAGAACGGACTGAGCGCAAGTTCTTAGAAGGAAGAAAAGTGATTTTGAGGAGACCCAAAAATACTTATGAGAAAATACACTTTTTATAAACTAGGTCAAACAATAATTGATGTTCAAAAGTACTTTTTAAATTAATTAGCCAAACACAAGCCGTTTCTCACCAAAATTACTTTTTTGAAAAGTATTTTTGAGAAAAACACTTTCCAAAATAAGCTGATTTTAGAACACATTACCCAAAAGTCACTATTCTTTCTTTTCTTACGTACATATAATTTTACTTTACTCCACATTTCACAAAAATAACTTTGATAATTCTTGGTTAAAAACCCACCTAAAATGTGAGAGAAAATAACAAAAATGATCCTTATATTTTGGGTAAGTTTAAATGCGCCCTTAAATATACTCGTTAATTTTTTTTATTCCATAAGGCTGTCAAAAGTAAGCACTTTTAGTTTTCATCGAGTATTTAACAAACTATAGTTACTTTAATGGAAAATGTGAAAAATGAATTTATTATGGAATCACATTTAGAAGTGTATTTCTTACAATTTCAGCTATTTTTGGCTTATTATAAGATTTGGTATAGCTTTTTGAGGTGTAGTATGCTATTTTAAAAATTTATTTCTAGCATCCAGTACATTTTTGGTTCTGAAACTTCTAGATTTGACAAGTCTATCCCATCAAAATATTTAGTCTTACTTGCAATTATATACAAGATAACTGGTTTTTGTTGTTTTATAATTAATCATGCAGTCTGAAGAACTAAATTCATATATCATGAAAGGAGTTAACTTATTTTCAAGGTGAATGTAGGTTAGTGACAAGTTGATTGCGCTGATTAGTGAATTTGTGCTCATCCATTGGTTTTACTTTGGACAAATCATTAGTTCTTTATTGTTTAAAGGATCAAATACTAACTATTTAATTTAGTCCGAAAGAGGTGTGATTTGTTTATATATTGTGCAATAGGCAGATACAAAGTTAAAGTGTGTCGTTGATTTCTTATTTCCTTTTCAGCTAGTTTCACACTTATAATTTATTTTTTTATAGTAACTTTATGTTTAAGTTAGCAGAGCACCTATGATTCTAATATTTTTGTCAATCACTGAATTTTTCGGAACTATAATTTGATAACTCTAGTTAACTAAATTTTAGTTTTCAGTATATTTAAAAAGGAGAATTTTTTAAATATTCGATGGAAAAGCGCTCAATTTTGACAACCTAATTAGATCAAAATAGCTAAAAGGTATATTTATTGGCCAATTTAAATTTATCCCAATATAAGGAGCATTTTTTTATAATTTACTCTCATATTTCATGTGAGTTTTTTTATAAAAATAATCAAAGTTATTTTTGTAAAAAGTGGAGCAAATAACATAATTTTTATGTAACAAAAGAAAGAATAGTGACGTTAAGGTAATGAGACAAAGCTAGGTGACCACCCATAAAATTTACTCAAGCTATAGTTAGTAATTGATGTTCAAAAATGCTTTTCAAATTAATTAGCCAAACACAAAATATTTCTCACCAAAAGTACTTTTTAGAAAGTATTTTTGAGAAAAATATTTTTCAAAATAAGTTGATTTTAGAAGCTTGACCAAATAGGCTATAAGTTGGCAATTTCCAGTATACATAATGTCACACTTTCCTTAATGTATCTGTTTAGGCTGCCACACTACCGAGGTAAAAAGTTTTGTGGACGGGGAAAAAGGTTGTCATTTGAAAAAAAAAAAAGATTTTTATTGTTATATTTTGAGATTTCAAGAAGTTGCAATATTTATTTCTATACATGGCCATTAAAACATAAGAGGTCGTCCGGGATAGATATTGTATACTTTTTTTTCTTTTATTGAAGTTACCCAGTTGAAATGTTGGGTGGAGTTGTATTGTATTCACAAAAAATTCCAATGAGGGGGTGTCACGATCCTAAACCCAAATCCGGTCGTGATGGCACCTCTCGTGAAGACAAGGCCAGCCGACACATTTCCAATTCAAAGTTAAACAGCTAAACAGCAATACAACAGGCTAAAACATGATTTAATAATGCTAAAACACATAATATCTTAACAAGGCGGAAATACAACCCAAACACCGCCCAAACCGGGGTGTCACTAGTCATGAGCATCTATTAAGTCTAAATACAACTGACAAAGTCTGACATGTACTCAGTACAGTCTAATAAAATGAAGAGAGAGAAAGCAGTGCTGCGAACGCCGGCAGCTACCTTGCTAACTCCACTGACAACTGCCACCAAGCTCGGAAAATACCTGAATCTGCACACAAGGTGCAGGGAGTAAAATGAGTACTGCCAACTCAGTGAGTAATAATCATAAATAAAGACTGAGTGGTAAGAAATAACGAAAAGAGCATTAACATGCTGTATAGAAGCAGTTTCAAAACCAGTAAGAAGGCAATGAAGCTGTAAAATCCTTTAGAGCATCTTAGCTCAGTTTAAACTCTTTTGAAAATGACTTTTTCAACAGTTGCGCAAATGAATGCAGAACAACTATTACATATACGCACAAAAATCCGCCCCTCGGGCACAAATACACAATCCTTTTCGTAGCTTAAAAACTTCAGTTTAAATGAGAGATTATTTAAAATATTTGCTCAACATTTTCAATAGAGGCTCGGTTTAAAGATGAGTGAAAGCAGTAATTAAATCACCATATTCAATGGAAACTCACTTAAAAGAGGAGTGAAAACAGCAAATTCATAACTAGCCCCTCAGGCAAACATCACTCATGTACATGTATATGTCTATATATAGTCCCTCGGCAAGCCTCTTAGTCACTCGTGATTCAACTCTTACCAATCAGCGCTCACACCTAGCGCTAATACTCAATAGGTACCATATAGTAACCGCTGCGGCGTGCAACCCAATCCATATATCGCTGCGGCGTGCAGCCCGGTCCATATATATAGTCGACTGCGCTCACTGGGGGGTGTGCAGACTCCGGAGGGGCTCCGACAGCCAAAGCCTATCTCGCTGCGGCGTGCAGCCCGATCCAATATATCGCTGTGGCGTGCAGCCCGATCCATCGATATATAATCCTCACAACTAGGCCCTCGGCCTCCCTCAGTCATTAACCTCACAATCAGACTCTCAGTCTATCTCAGTCATCAACCTCACAATCACTTGGACCATCAGTAAAATAGGGAACCCAACCCAAACAGTTTTCACATTTTTAAGAAATATAGTGATAAACCAGATTTAAACAATAACCAGGTAAAAACATGACTGAGGATATGCTTTCAAAACAAATAGAGTGAGGAAAAATAGTAAAAATGCCCTTAAGGGTATCAACAGGTCGGCACAAGGCCCCAAACATGGCATACAACCCAAATTATAATATAAATCTCTAAAATATGGAATATCATAAGATTTCAAATCAAATACGCGACTTAACAGTGGTACGGGACGGACCCAGTCACAATCCCTAATAGTGCACGACCTCACGCTCGTCATCAAGCGTGTGCCTCACCTCAATATAGCACAACGATGTGCAATCCGGGGTTTTAAACCCTCAGAACATCATTTATAATCATTACTCACCTCGAACCGGCTAAATCTCTAGCTCGCAACGCCTTTGCCCCTCGAATTGGCCTCCACACGCGTTGAATCTTAATGAAGTCTCTTGATTTCTCTCTTCAGAATCGCCCAAAAAGCTCCAAGGTCGAAGGCAACAATGGTGAAATAACCCAAAATTGCGAAATGAAATAAAATATATGGTCTGTCCAGGCCTTTCCGCATTTGCGGTCCAAAATCCGCTTCTGCGGTACCGCATTTGCGGTCAAACCACCGCTTCTGCGGTTTTTCACTTAAGACCCCAAAATCGCATCTGCGATAGAACTTCCGCATCTGCGGCTTCGCAGATGCGGTCATCTTGACCGTTTCTGCGGAAACTACTCATCTGACCCCTTTTCGCTTCTGCGATAAACCACCCGCATCTGCGGTCCCCAATCCGCAAATGCGAAAATACCAGAAGCAGCAATATCAGCTGCTGCAACAAAATTCCAACCTCTCCGTTGACCACCCGAAATCACCCCGAGGCCCCCGGGACCTCAACCAAAAGCACAAACATAACCCAATACCTTATTTAAACTTGTTCCAATCATCAAAACACTTCAAACAACACTAAATCAACCAAAACACTTCGGGTTCAAGCCTTAGTTTCTAAAATCTTCCGAATTTCGCTTTTGATCAAAAACCCAGCCAAAACACGTCCGAATAACCTGAAATTTTTCACACACATCCCTAATGACACCACGAAGCTACTGCCACTCTTGGAATTCCATTCCGACCTTCTTATCTCACCTAACAACCGGAAAACGCCGAAATCTCTATTTCGCCAATTCAAGCCTAAATCTTCGACGGACTCCCAAAATGCATTCCGATCACGCTCTCAAGTCTCAAATCGCCTAACGGAGATAACCAAATCATAAAAACTCCGATCCGAAATCATATACAAACAAGTCAATTTTTGGTCAAACCTTTCAAATTTCAAGCTTCAGACTGAGAACTATTCTTCCAAATTCATTCCGATTACCCTGAAACCAAAACCAACGGTTTACATAAGTTTTAATGCATCACATGGAGCAAGTCATGCCCAAGAACTTGCGAGCAAAGTGCAAAAGCTCTAAACGATCGGTCGGGTCGTTACAACCTGTCACGACCCAAAATCCATTAAGGGTCGTGATGGCCCCGGACACCGCTGTCAGGCAAGCCAACCAAATACTTAATTAAAATCCAATTTTAACAATTTTGAAAACCAAAATTTTTCTTTGAATTCCATAAGTAAAAGATAACTGCTTCAATTTGAATTAAATACTAGCTATCAATCCAATTATTTTAAAACCATCCCAGAACCCAGTGTCACAAGTGCATGAGCATCTACTGATAAGGAAATAAAATACAGTACAACACCCGTCCGGAATACAGTGGACAAAAAGAAAATACAATTTGCTGGAAGGGACTTTACTAGCTGCGGGCCGCCTCGAATAATGCAACTCACCTAGTCCTCGAATCATCCGTGCTGCTATGCCCAGTGGGCCACTAGAGATAAATATACCTGTGCAACAAAAAATGCACAGAAGTGTAGTACGAGTACGTAAACAACGTGTACTCAATGAGTATCCCGTCTAATCTCGAAGAAGTAGAGACGAGATGGTCAACTTCGGCAATTACTAGAGGTTATCTGACAATATACAAAAAATGTGAGGAAATCATGGATTTATATAGCAGTCCTAATTCACGAAGCCAAAAAACAGGTAAGCACCTTCAACAAATAATCAAGGATTTTCAAGGTTTACTCTTTATTTTCTTATCAATTTATATCAAGCCACGAAGGGCACATTTCACATTTAAAATTCTCAAGCAACAATATAACATGCGCAAATCACACCGAGGCGACGACCCGATCCAACAGAAATAAACTGTGCACTTGCCGAGGGTCGACGGCGCGCCTATAGATGCATCTATTTAATCTGCCGAGGCGTTCGGCCCGCTCCATAAATAAACACATACCCTGCTCGCGAATCATGCATCCGACGCAGGTACACATAGAGATACATGCTCAATCAGTCAACTAAGAACTTATCGGGAATATTTATCCAAATAAAACAATTTTTCTTTTTAACAATTCAGGAAAAATGATGTTTAATCTCCTTTTAAATTCATTTACTAATCCAAGGTGATTTAAGCGATTCAAGCTATCAATAGGTTCATAAATAATCCAAGTATAACATGCTTTTGGGCCCTAACTACCCGGACAATGGCATAATAGTAGCTACGAATGGACTCTCGTCACCTCGTGCGTACGTAGCCCCACGCAAATAGGAGCACATAATCAATTATTTCACCTATGGGGACAATTCCCTCTTACAAGGTTAGAAAGGAGACTCACCTTGCTCCGAAGATCCATAACCGGCATTCCACGCCCTTCCGAAGACTCCAATTGATGCACCACGCTCCAAAACTTGATGTTGATGACGGAAATCCCTCTCTTGAAGCTCCTAAAAATCGCCCAAGCCATCAAAAATATGAGAGAAATGAACTCAACCCCGATTTTAAACAACCATTCTGCCCCAGCTGTTTTCGCACCTGCGGTCCTTTGACCGCTTCTGCGGTTCCGCAGGTGCGGTCCAAATACCGCTTCTGCGGTTCCTCTCAAGCCTCCCCATTTTCGCTTCTGCGTCATGCCATCCTCAGATGCGGTCCCGCTTTTGCGGAACATTGACCGCATATGCGGTCTTCTCCAGCTGCCCCTCTTCCGCTTCTGCGACTATCCTTTCGCAGATGCGGTCCCGCTTCTGCGGAATCTTAACCGCATCTACAGTCCTCGAGCCTTGACCAACCTTCCGCTTCTGCGGCTTTCTTTCCGCTTCTGCGGGCTGCTTCTGCGGCTAACCCACCGCAGAAGCGAAAATACCAGCAACCAGATCCTTCAGCTGTCCAAAATTCCAAATTTCGATCTGTTAATGACCCGGAATCCACCCGAGGCCCCCGGGACCCCAACCAAATATACCAACCAATCTCAAAACACATTACGGACTCGGTCGAGGCCCCAAATCACATCAAATAACGCTAAAAATCATGAATCGACCTCCAATCCAAACTTAATGAACTTCAAAAATTCAAACTTCTATTTCCGATGTTTAAACCTATCAAATCACGTCCGATTGACCTCAAATTTTGCGTACAAGTCATATTCGACATTATGGACCTACTGCAACTTCCGGAATCAGATTCCGACCCCGATATCAAAAAGTCCACTTCCGGTCAAACTTCTCAAAAACCTTCAAATTTCTATCTTTAGCCAAATGGCTCCAAAATGACCTACGGACCTCCGAATTCACTTCCGATCGCGCTCCCAACTCCAGAATCACCATACGGAGCTATTCACAGTCTCGGAATCCCACACGGACATCGATAACACTGAAATGCACCTCAAGCCAAACTTATGAAATTTCTTCTAAAATGCTGACTTCCACACTAGGCGCTAAAACGCTCCCGGGTTATCCGAAACCCGAACCGAGCATACGCCCAAGTCCCAAATCATCATCCGAACCTGTTGGAACCTTCAGATCCCGATTCCGAGGTCGTTTACTCAAAAATCCCATCCTAGTTCATTCTTCCAACTTTAAGCTTCCGAAATGAGAATTCTCTTTCCAAATCAACTCTGGACTTCCCAAAATTCAATTCCAGCCACGCGTACAAGTCATAATGCCTGAAATGAAGCTGTTCATGGCCTCCGACTGCCGAACGGAGCGCTAGGACTCAAAACGACCGGTCGGGTCGTTACACATCCTCTCCCACTTAAACATACGTTCGTCCTCGAACGTGCCCAGAGTTGTTCCAAAAGCCAACCGATTGCTGAATAACCTTACCATGCACATACCCGGGGGTGATCCCACGTCACCCTATCTCATATAGGTCTGATAACACATTCTAACTGAAATTTCACAATCCAATCTAACCCACAAACCTTAGAACCACATTTCTATTTCGGAAATCATCCACAAGATCAGAATCTCACATCTATACTCTGAATAAGCCCGAACAAGCCGTAATAACCCATACCCGCAACCTCAGGTGCAATTACATGATATACCACATAACTCACACACTTGTAGCGATAACTTCTAATCACAGCAGCTGCACAAAACAATCGAATACCGGTAGAAAACCTCTTATCAACTAAAGTCTCATCCCAACGCTTTCATATACTGCCAATGATAAATAAAACACACGGTAATCCATAACCATTTCCCAAATCAACCAATCATGGAGCTCCCTCTCTGTCGACAAGGACCATAGCAAATTTCTGAGCCGAACATCGATATTATCCTTCCGACATACAGAAACCGAATCCATTTGTATTCATTCTAGATCCCGACGATCTCATCTAATCCGACACAACTACTCTGGTGCTATGACACATCAATATAATCTAAAGCCGAACTCGTGCAACCCGTGCACCAATAAGCAATAACACGAACATACTCAAATCGTGAAAATGACTCAAATGAAAGAGCTGTTCCGCAAGCTCACCAGTACCACCACAACAAAATGCTGAGAACCCATCACACGCATAGAAACAGAACACACGAATCTAACCCGCAAGGTCATATCTCCACATAACTGCACTGCAACGCACGACCCTATCCAAACACTGGTACATATGAAACACCTCAAGTCACTCTGCTCGAAATTGACAACCACGCTCAGTCAATATCTAGAACCAAAACAAATCATCATAACCGCGGTGAAGAAAATACATAACACTACACATCCCATCATTACATAACCGATGCGCCGTCTGCCGAGCAATATCTAATACTACTCCCGCTCGAGCCCCACAGAGAGACCCCAATAACACCGCACTACGGGTGCCTATAACCAACATATCCCAAATGCCCCACAACACGGAATGGTAACTCATATATCACCTCAGAACTCTAATAGGCTCAATAGCAATCGAGTCACACATCCCTCAGCAATATAACTCGGAGTCAACAAAGCCGTCCCGATGTAGAACACGCATTCATATAAGTCTACTAATGAACCATACACCAACTCTAGTCACTCATAACAGATAAATAACCCTTCGAAGGTTCACAATGACTGAATTATAGCACATACTATCATCTGATTAACTTACCCACATCTTTACCATCCTCAACCATGAGCTAACCTGCTTATGAGAACTTCCAATCTCCAAGTCCATAACGCACATGAATTATCATATATGATCCCAATTTTGCCGCTCGAATATACAACACACCTCTAATACTCAATCATCCCACGAGAGGTACACCTATAATTCTTCTGTGCCACCTAGCAAACTCGTATATCATCAGTCGATAAGACAAGATAGTGCTGCAATATCAATAAAGCATCCAAAACTCACCATATCGCCCTTTCTGAAATGTACACCCTCATCAAGCCACACCAATCAGCAGTACCTTTTTCTTAATCATCTGAAATTGCCCGTGCTGCCTAAAAATTGTATGACCTTCCCTTCAGAACTGAACCGCAACCTTGCACACGCAGTCTCAATCCTCCACTCATACTGCATACACCATACCATCCTAGGATAACATGAGAACTTCATATCCCTTCCGAGCCACAAGCAACTATGTACTCAACCAACCAAGAACTTTCCATTGATCCCATTCTAGAAGAAAATCACTATACATCTCAAGCTCCTCATGCCAGCAGAAAATATACATCTCTAGCCACGGTAGAAAACAACAAGAACTCTCTGACTCCCCTTTGCACAAACAAGCCTGTCAGGACTGAATCCTCCTAGCTCAACCAACCTACGCAGGCCGCTAAAACCCAAGAGCATCACCGCGAAATACCTGAAGAAACTCATTACCTCGTAAACACCCAAAGAACTAATCATATCCTTACCATACCGATCTGGCCTACTACCAAGCTATCCTATCTATTCGAGCTCCCTTCTGATTTACCTTCACTTGATACTCCTTCTTGCTATAACATCACAATTTCTCGACCCAGACTTACCACACGAGACCCAAGCACAAAACCACACTGTCTAAGACTCATAAGCTGCTGAATACTCTCTTAAATATCCCTAAAAGCACCACCTTCAAAATACTTTACTCTGAAGAGGCTTCCTACGAATCTAAATCCGTTACCTTCACATTCCTGATACTGATACATAGAATCCCACAATTTATAGAAAATACCACAAGTCTTGACATCTTCCAATGAAAACTCAGTTTCTAACCACATATGCAACTTTACAATACCCAATTGTTATATGTAGAATCTTGAACACATTAGAACCATTTTCGCAAGTCATCCACCCTACTCAAACCGCAATTTGCCCGATCAAAAGAACCGATCACCCTGTGCCTCGTTAGCACTTCGGACACTGCAGAATGCAACCTCATCCCAATACAACCAAGCAACTACCTGCTCTATGCACGGAGCATCTTTTACCAACAACAACTCAAGACATTCTGAGATTCTCTTACACCTATGAAGCATGACATAACCTTTGTCAAAATTTTCCTTTACTCGAGACATCCTCGGCCTCAATCTCCATAAGCCATAACTAATTCACCAGTACGCTTCAAACTGGAACTAACATAGCACATAACCGTGCAGTCGCCTAATCAATAGCAGACTCCCCCACTTGGCTCGAAGCCATAGACCAAAACACACACAATAACTCATAACGCATATACCCTATTGCTGTCATAATACCATAGTGAGATTAAAATCAATCCTTCATAAGCTCGTGAAACACAGACCATCCGGTACTTAAAATCTTTTGCAAATCTCGCATTCATCCTCGCAACAGTCAAGCCCACTCTCTTGAGGGACCCAAATTTAAATTTCAACACATATTTTTCACTTGTAAATGGGATCTTCTAACAGACAACATAAGGATCACATAACTCCAGAACACTTCGCAGGAGATAACTCACCGGCTTCGCCTTAAACTAACATTTATGTATACCTTCCACCGTCATAACCATTACGCAGTCACTTAGTCTTCCTGAGTCTGGACTCATACCGTAACACGAAAATTACTTCACTCCCAACTAGGAAACATGAAAAGATTCTTCCCACACGCATAACTCGGGGCTATACATCCAATCACAATGGAAATCAAACACCTAATAGATCATCTATCCTCCAGCAGGCCCTTCTCGATACATCACGCAGTACTAACATACTCATCACATAATCATCCAACCGTCACTTCCACTAATAGGGACACTACCAAATATATAAGTTCAAAAACACTTGCTCACACAATCAGCACCTCGGTGCTCAAGCTATAGGCAAAAATCTGTCTCAAGTCCTCCAAACTGGCCCAACATCAACTCACAGAGATCATATCTCGCCCCTCGATCGGGGAAATCACAAGCCATCGATGCACATCTGACACTGAGCGCTCATTCGCGCATACGAATGCGTGGAAGGAGTTCAAAGAGTTATGTTTCCAGCTGAATCAAGGACGCACGATAAGAATTTCAAGAATATGGAGTTTTCCTAAAGGTTCTGCAGCCTCTCGAGGATAAATACAGACGTCTCCGTACCGATCTGCGAGACTCTACTAAACCTGCTCATGACTCATGAGACCTATGTAACCTAGGCTCTGATACCAACTTGTCACGACCCTAAACCCAGACCCGGTCGTGATGGCGCCTCTCGTGAAGACAAGGCCAGCTGACACATTTCCAATTCAAAGTTAAACAGCTAAACATCAATACAACGGGCTAAAACATGATTAATAATGCTAAACAGCGGATAATATCATAACAAGGCGGAAGTACAACCCAAATACCGCCCAAACCGGGGTGTCACTAGTCATGAGCATCTATTAAGTCTAAATACAACTGACAAAGTCTGAAATGTACTCAGTACAGTCTAATAGAATGAAGAGAGAGAAAGCAGTGCTGCGAATGCCGGCAGCTACCTTGCTAACACCACTGACAACTGCCACCAAGCTCGGAAAATACCTGAATCTGCACACAAGGTGCAGGGAGTTAAATGAGTACTGCCAACTCAGTGAGTAATAATCATAAATAAAGACTGAGTGGTAAGTAATCACGAAAAGAGCATCAACATGCTGTGTAGAAGTAGTTTCAAAACCAGTAAGAAAGCAATGAAGCTGTAAAATCCTTTAAAGCATCTTAGCTCAGTTTAAACTCTTTTGAAAATGACTTTTTCAACAGTTGCGCAAATGAATGCAGAACAACTAGTACAGATACGCACAAAAATCCGCCCCTCAGGCACAAATACACAATCCTTTTCGTAGCTTAAAAACTTTAGTTTGAATGAGAGATTATTTAAAACATTTGTTCAACATTTTCAATAGAGGCTCGGTCTAAAGATGAGTGAAAGCAGTAATTAAATCACCATATTCAATGGAAACTCACTTAAAAGAGGAGTGAAAATAGAAAATTCATAACTAGCCCCTCAGGTAAACATCACTCCTGTACATGTATATGTCTATATATAGTCCCTCGGGCAAGCCTCTTAGTCACTCGTGACTCAACTCTTACCAATCAGCGCTCACACTCAGCGCTAACACTCAATAGGTACCATATAGTAACTGCTGCAGCGTGCAGCCCGATCCATATATCGCTGCGGCGTGCAGCCTAGTCCATATATATAGTCGACTGCGCTCACTGGGGGTGTGCAGACTCCAGAGGGGCTCCTACAGCCCAAGCGCTATATCGCTACGGCGTGCAGCCCGATCCAATATATCGCTTCGGTATGCAGCCTGATCATATATATATATTTTGCTACGGCGTGCAGCCCGATCCATAGATATATAATCCTCACAACCAGGCCCTCGGCCTCCCTCAGTCATTAACCTCAATCAGACTCTCTGTCATCAACCTTACAATCACTCGGACCATCAGTAAAACAGGGAACCCAGCCCAAACAGTTTTCACATTTTTAAGAAATATAGTGATAAAACCAGATTTAATCAATAACCAGGTAAAAACATGACTGAGGATATGCTTTCAAAACAAATAGAGTGAGGAAAAATAGTAAAAATGCCCTTAAGGGTCTCAACAGGTCGGCACAAGGCCCTAAACATGGCATACAACCCAAATTATAATAAATCTCTAAAATATGGAATATCATATGATTTCAAATCAAATACGCGACTTAACAGTCGTACGGAACGGACCCAATCACAATCTCTAATGGTGCACGACCCCACGCTTGTCATCAAGCGTGTGCCTCACCTCAATATAGCACTACGATATGCAATCCGGGGTTTCAAACCCTCAGAACATCATTTACAATCATTACACACCTCGAACCGGCTAAATCTCTAGCTCGCGATGCCTTTTCCCCTCGAATTGGCCTCACACGCGTCGAATCTTAACGAAGTCTCTTGATTTCTCTCTTCAGAATCGCCCAAAAAGCTCCAAGGTCGAAGGCAACAATGGTGAAATAACCCAAAATCGCGAAATAAAATAAAATATATGGTCTGTCAAGGCCTTTCCGCATCTGCGGTCCAAAATCCGCTTCTGCGGTACCGCATTTGTGGTCAAACCACTGCTTCTGCGGTTTTTCACTTAAGACCCCAAAATCGCATCTGCGATAGAACTTCTGCATCTGCGGCTTCGCAGATGCGGCCATCTTGAACGCTTCTGCGGAAACTGCTCATCTGACCCCTTTTCGCTTCTGCGATAAACCACCCGCATCTGCGGTGCCGCATCTGCGGTCCCCAATCCGCAAATGCGAAAATACCAGAAGCAGTAATATCAGCTGCTGCAACAAAATTCCAACCTCTCTGTTGACCACCCGAAATCACCCCGAGCCCCCCGGGACCTCAACCAAAAGCATAAACATAACCCAATACCTTATTCAAACTTTTTCCAATCATCAAAACACTTCAAATAATACTAAATCAACCAAAACACTTCTAGTTCAAGCCTTAGTTTCTAAAATCTTTCAAATTCCGCTTTTGATCAAAAACCCAACCAAAACACGTCCGAATAACCTGCAATTTTGCTCACACATCCCAAATGACACCACGAAGCTACTGCCACTCTCGGAATTTCATTCCGACTCTCTTATCAAAATCTCACCTAACAACCGGAAAACGCCGAAATCTTTATTTTGCCAATTCAAGCCTAAACCTTCCACGGACTCCCAAAATGCATTCCGATCATGCTCCCAAGTCTCAAATCGCCTAATGGAGATAACCAAATCATAAAAATTCCAATCCAAAATCATATACAAACAAGTCACGTCTTGGTCAAACCTTTCAAATTTTAAGCTTCAGACTGAGAACCGTTCTTCCAAATTCATTCCGATTACCCTGAAAACCAAAACCAACGATTTACATAAGTCATAATGCATCACACGGAGCAAGTCATGCCCGAGAGCTGGCGAGCAAAGTGCAAAAGCTCTAAACGACCGGTCGGGTCGTTATAGGGGGCTAGACCTTATCTCAGAAAATACAACTCGGTAATTCCATCACGCAAAAACCGAAGGAGATAAGTACAAAGAGTTCTCCTTCTGGACATAAAAATATACATCTTAACTAACAAAAAATTAGCTTTGTCATATTTGGTTCTAATGATGGGCATTTGCCACTTATCTAAAAGAAAGTAGCCCTTAGCGTGTTGTTACACCCCATGCTTTTGTATGTAAGAGTATGTCGTAAGTCGAGTGACATAAGCTCAGAAATGAGATTGTCTTTGAAAGTATATAACGTAATTTAATTGTGTTATGTTGGACGTTACAAATACTTAAGATCATGAATACCAAGTACCAAGCGGGTTTAAAAGCTTAGAAGCTAAACGAATTGAAGAAAATAAGTATCGTCAAAAGTTGACAAATTGGGAATGTTATAACATGTACTCTTTGGGTGAGACTAGGGTGCTTAACATGATAAGGAGGTTATGTTAGTTGTGTGAGCACGTGATTTTTGCCCTAAGCAAATTATTCCAAAAGTTTCAAATAATTGATTTCTTTATTATTTTACAATTTTTTGTGAATTTTTGTTGAATTTGCTGTTAATTGGTTGCATGATAATTCATATTAAAAATACAAAAATATGCATTTTGCATTAGGAATTTAATTTCACATTTTTTAGGTATGGATCTGTTTAGAATAAAAATTAAAGAAAATCATAAAAATAGTTTCTTTGCACTTTTAATTGTTAACTGTTGCATTTATCTTTTAAGTAGAATTTCAAGTAATTTTAGGATTTGAATAGTTTAATCTCGAATTTTATTAAGTATTGGTTTTAATTTTATATTTTATAGAATCAGAAAAATAATACAAAAATACAAAATGAAAAGAAAAAACAACAACCAAAAGGAAATAAAAGGAAAATGTGGTCTTGGGTAAAAGACCCAAATTGGGCCGTTCTTATTGAAAGTCTGCTGGCCCAATTCGTGTTGTCAACCAAACCGACCCAATTAGTCCCCTACCCGGTCCAGTTATTCACCGCATAAACGGCCCCGTTCGTTACCCCTTCATCTGAGCTGTTAAACTCGTTTGATCCAACGGCTCCCGTTGAGCGTTACATTGTAATAAAACTGTCTGAAAGATTCAATTAGCCCTAAAACCATTCCCGTCTTCCTCGTACAGAGCTTGTAACACCGTCGGAGCCGCCGCCGGCGGTGAACGCCACCTATGCCAACGGCCCTCAAATTCACACCACCGGTTCGCCTCGTTCCCCTCTTTCCAACCCTTCCCTTAGTTTCCCTCGAATCAATGCCAAACCCTTCGAATAACGATTTGAAATTACTCCGGCCAAGACGTCACCTTACCCAAACACCCTCAGATTTACACCATAGGACCCTCTCCCCATCCTCTATCGAATCCTAAAGTATTGACCCTCAAATATGGCCGGAATTGTTCGAATTTTGATTTGAACTTTTCCGGCCAAAACCCTAAATACGCCAAATTGTGCCACATTGGCACAATATGATCCTATCATCGTCCTCTTGAAGATTCTACCACTAAAGGCGTTCGAATGTCGCCAAAATCACTCGACTGTTGCAATAATAAGAAGCAGAACCCTAGACATCGTAGGTGAGTTTTCTTAGTTATTTTTCTTTCTCTTCTTCATTTATTTCTGTTTCATGATCACTCTTCTGCTAGGATTAATTAATTTAGGTTTTGTTTTCTGTTTGCAAAGAATCAATAGTTTACTGTGCTTATTTTCTTCATGCTTGTTGGATTTTTAAATAATTGATTGGTGATTAGCATAAAGTCTGCTATGCATTAGTTCGATTTTGTTTTAGTTTTTGTTTCAATTGACCCTTTAGGCCATGCTCAATGCTTGATTTTTAATTTAGTAAAATTTGATGTCGTCCTGTTAGTTCATAAACGGATCCAGTTTTGTTAGAATTCAGAGTTAATGGTTTTTCTTAGTTCTGTGGGTGATCTTAATTGACCTTGTTTAGTTAAAAGGGGATAGGTTAATGGTGACCTAGGTGAGTAATTTCAGGGAATGTTCAAGGGTGTTTGGGTAAATGGAATTAGGCAGAAGTGTTGTAAATGGTACCTGAAACTCCAAGAACTTTCTAGATAGGGGGTAAAGTTAGAGTTTCAGAAAATGAGTGTACTTGCTTGAGTCACAAGTCAAGAAATAGAGGTTTAAATATAAATAAGAAGAGGGATTGTTTTGAAAAGGAAAAAATCGGATAGGCTTCTTTTGGGCCTATAAAAGGGCAATGCCTTTGCCTTGTTGAGGAGTTTTTTTGAAGCCTAAAATTCCCCCCAAAAACAATCTTCAATCCTCTAGATTTGAAGTTCAATTTCAGCTCAAAAACTTTCTTAGATCTTAGCTCTCTCAAAAAATACGAAAATACAAAAAAAAAGCAATGCAAAAATACAAAAAAATAGAAAACCTACTGTTGCATTAATGCTCCTGAAGTCAAGTTAGAATTTCAGTTGACAAGTTGCATGTTTTAGCTTAATTTCTGATTGTGAGAGTTTCAGAGGTGTCTTGGTTGGTTTTCAGTGATTTTGGGTTTCATCCAGACTGGTTTTAAGTCTGTTTTGGTCATTCTGTTTGGTTTTAAGCACTTCTAGGTTTCTGGGTTGATTATTTGGGTCTGCTCGTTGTTCTATATTACTGGGAATCGATTACTGCTATTGCTGTTCGAGTTACTGCTGTAGCTGACCTCTTCTACTTCATTTTTATTCCCATTCCAGGTACACGACTTGGCCTTTGATAATTGTGAGTTGAAATATGAAAGGATTGAAGCATGAAATCTGAGTTACTTCAATTTTTGTAAATGTGTGTTCAACATTCAGCTTATTGATGTAGATTAAATTTCTGTTTGTGTTGTACTAAGTGGACTGATAAACTGCTAAGTATGAATGTGTCTAGCTGAATCATTAAGTGTGTATTTGTGTATTCAGAAATGAACAGGAACTTTAGTTGTTAAGAACCAGTTGTGATTAATTGGAAGAAGTTCATGTTAGCTTTAGTTAAATTCATGTCAACTACTTTCAAATCTGTTTTAAGAAAAACTCATGCAATGAGATGGAATTTCCAGTAGCAATTGTAGTGTAGATCGCAAACATAGGTGAACAGGTTGGCTTAATTGATGAATTCAAGTCAAGTCCTGGCGTATTAATTTGAAAGTAGGAGGAGCAATGTTCAAATAACAATAGACTTCTGAAATCAACAGTTCGTTTGCTAGAAAGGGTATCGCATTGGGCCTGCGGCTGAACGCTGACTTAGTAATGTAGAAAGTTAATTCAAAAGTTAATTAGTCCATTTTGTGTAGTAAAATCAGTGTTTGCAGTCTGTTTGTCACCTAGTGAATTCAGTAAGATAATCTGGGTATCAAATTGGAGCTTGAATGGTTAACGTTTCATTACTAGCATTTTGAGTAATTTGAAGAAATTTCAGTGATTATTTGCCCAATTTGTATTGAAATATGGCATTTCATTGTCATGGTTTGGGTTCGATACTGCCTTGGACGCCACAACTGCCTGGGCCTGTCTTCTGCTCACGTTTGGGCTCAATTAGTTTCAGTGATTATTTGTCCAATTTGTATTGAAATTGGCATTGAGGTTTGCTTTAGGCCGTTTGAGTTAGTCCATTAATTTGGACTCGGATTGAAGGTTACCATTCATAGTTTGAACATAGTATAAGTTTGGGCTTTTAGTTAGGTAGCGGGCTCAAACTAAGAGGTTCCTCCTCTTGTTTGAATCCGGATTTGAACTCGAGGCCCGAAATTCATAATATTAATCAATTAGGACTTTTTTCTTCATTATTAGAGACAAAAGTATAGAAAATCATAGTCACTCTAGGATTGGCTTTTAAATAAAATGATGAGACGAGCCTCGCCAAATAAAAATGCAAATTGCGGGGCCCTCACTCAACGCTAAACTAAAAATACTTAGACTTCGGGATGAGCCGTTTAGCGAATTTCATGGCCCTCCCCAAAGATAATAACGCGTTAGTAACTTTAGGCGCGTTTTTAATAATCTTACTTTCTTAACTACGGGTGCATATTTATGTGACCCAAATCCAAATCTCAACGGAGTCGAAATGTGTTAACAACCACGGGTGCACTAGTGCGACGTGGTTCGAGACGCATTTTCACGACGTTGCAATTCTTATAAAAATAAAAATAAGGCGGGTCACTAATAAAAGGCACATAAGTTAGCACATGTTTTGAAATCAGATAAGTAAGCCAGATATGA
Source organism: Nicotiana attenuata (assembly GCF_001879085.1). NCBI lineage: Eukaryota > Viridiplantae > Streptophyta > Magnoliopsida > Solanales > Solanaceae > Nicotiana > Nicotiana attenuata. The sequence goes on from NW_017670348.1 coordinate 414,504, forward strand.
CAGTTAAGCGACCGTGATAGAACCACGGAACTGGGGAATTCCTAACACCTTCTCCCGGGTTAACAGAATTCCTTACTCGGACTTCCGGTTCGCGGACTGCTAACAGAGTCATTCTTTCCTCGGATCGGAATTCAATTGGTGACTTGGGACACCATTAATCTTCCAAGTGGCGACTCTGAATATTAATAATAAATCCCGTTCCGATTGTCCTTTAATTGGAAAAACTCCTTTACGCCCTCACGGGTGTAGGAAAAAGGAGGTGTGACAAGTTGTATGATAGTCGCGTGTTATGTTTTAAAGTCAAGCGAGTTGTGGAACAAAAGTTTGCAAAGGTCATCACAAGTTACATTCATAAATATGCTGAAAATTAGGTCAAATGTAGCTGAGCTTTTCTCTCAATATACTTGGAATTACGAGATGGTCCACCTACAAAATTGAAGATCTACGAATCTAGTTTCTAATTTATTAAACCGTTCGTCGATACGATATTGTAGTAGAGAGATATTTGCGTGAACGCGATACCGCACAAGAAGCTCCCAATGGGACACACTTAGGCGGTGGACGACCCTTGAACATTTTAAAGGGCTTGGACGGCTTATTTTTGGTTATTTTCGACCAAGGACAGTTCCCAAATTCTTTCAACACCTCTCTAACAGTTCTCAAGGGTTCCAAGTCGAATTCAAGGGTATTTTACCTAAACCTAACCTCAAAAGTTAGCCTAAGTAAAGAAGAGAGTCTCTATGGTGTTGTGAGGTGATTAAGGTTGCTTGTAAGCTAAGGGAAGCTTTGGTTCGAGTTTTTTAAGATTATTTAAGGTATGTATAACACCCTATTTCACATCATTAAATCTTAATACTCCCTAAAGGGGGAAAGATGGTGTGATGTAGAATTATGTCGTAGTTAAGTGGTTCGGATAACTATATAATAGTAAAAAGGCAAAAGGAATGAGATAGCATTTATTCAGATCCTACAGATATGTTACGGCTCCAGAACATTATGTAAGCACGACACTGGGGAGGGGCAGTAAGGTTCCCGCACAGGATTTTAGTGATAAGTAAGTGCGAATGAACACTCGATACATAAGGAGCCAGTGCGAGAGGTAAGTTAATACAAAGGAAACAACCCAAGAAAGATTACGCGGAATATAGATATGAGAATGAACCAACGAGTAGTTAGTAGTTGATTCAGGAAGAGTCTAGTTATAACTAGACAAGAGGATACAGACAAATCAACAGATCATGCAAGATAAATATAGTATACCCCAACATAGTGTATTTAGTCCCGCAGATATTACATCATAATCCTTGAAAAATATTCAGATAGGAGTTGGGATAGTTGAAGGTACCGTGTAAGTGTTACGAAAATAAAAGAGAATGCCACTGGGGAGATAGTCAAAAAATTTAGTTCGAAGTAAACCTACGTGCACAAAAGCACAGAGGTAAGTAACTAAGGGTAATTATGGGCAAGTAAGAACATCAAATATTCTATGAGGTATACAATGTAATAAGCTCGCAGCTTTACGAGAGTCGGAGGGTCTTCCATAAGTATTACAATGAAAGACTTGCTGAGAAAATAAGGAAGAAGGCTTCAGCCTAAGCATAGTAACTTGAAGAATAAATGGTCTTGTAACAGCAGTCTCACTATAATATTGTATGCACTCCGTAAGGAAGTGGCACCTATCATGACTAAGGAATGGGAAGTAAAATCCAAAGTAATATTCAAGATCATATAAGTTGCACAAAAATTCCAGCATGCATGGGAACTAAGATAAGCCAAGTATTCACGCAACATGTGGAAGAAAGACCAGGAAAAATAATTGCTTACATTTAAAGAAAGTTGAGAAGGAACGAAAGAAATTATTCGATCAATGACTCAAAGTTAGTTATGTTATGAACGCACTTAATATTTCGATGTATTATCCATACAGTATATATGTTGACATTCATACAAACATAGAAGATTTCGGTATAAATTAAAAGAAAGAATTGAGTCCAGGTCACAGACAAAGGCTTGAATAGTTAGAAGATTATACCATGAATGTTCCATAGCGTCCATGAAAGGCTAAAGTAATAACTAATACCCAGAGCCACAGATCAGAAGATAGCTTAAGACTAAATAAAGGTTGAGAGAGAAGAGGAAACTAAAGAGTTACATCAGCTAAGTAAATCAGAAGTCTAATTGTTAGACCCAGATAATCATAGAAATCGCGATTGAGAACATTGCAGAATTACTCTTAATATCAGAGGTACAAGAGAGATAGTAAAGCAACCACATTGTATAACGGCTCTACAATAAAGCCAGTTAGAAGAGTACCAGCCTCATAAGGAATTAGTATGAAGCTCCCGCGGATTGTGTATGCACTAGAGGTGCAAGTTTATAGTAGAGATTCAAGTTGTGGATGTGAATTCTACCTATGTGGAAGCGAGATTATGAAAGATACAGAAGATACGATGCGAGATTAAAAGCTAAGTAAGGTAAATGTGAAGAAGGTACGAGATGCTCAAGTGTAGAAGGTTGTGAATAGTCCATACTTCAGATAGAGGGCTAGAAGCGCTGTGATTCAGTATCCAAAAATGATAGTGGTGTCATCACTAGAATATCTTCCACCCTATGGTTCTCACGTACCGAGGTCTATTTAAGAGAGTAAATAAGAGTTAGAGACAGCGTGATGTATCGCTTGAGGTTCCAGAATAACATTAGGAAATCTATGGTGCAAGCAAGTTAAAGGAAGGTTGAGAGTAGTATAAATAAATATGTGTAGGTCGCAAACTAAAGTATGGTAGAATGACAAGGTTTTAGGTAGACATGAGTAAGGATAAGAAAAGGTGGGTGAGAAGGTGACGAGAATAGGTAAGAACTCAGGATTAAGCCCATCAAAACAAGAGGGTTGATGAATTCCGCAAGTTATAGAAAGCTCAATATATCCTGAATAAGCTCAGAGAAGTCTAAGACTATGAGTGATTTGAAGAGATGAAATGTTGCCTTGGTAGTAGAATAAGGGTGTAATTGTGATAGATAAGAGGATGACGTTAAGGCCTTTGCTTGTTTAATGATTCAAAGAAAAGGGATTTCGTGAATTGCACAGGATTAGAATACCCCCATAAGGTGAATCACGTTGGAATGCCATGAAATATGGTTATTGAAGTATAGTATCGCCCCTAGGTGGAACATGCAAATAACTTTAGATGTTCCGTGATGAGACGTAAGCCCTCAACATTAAGGTGAATCAACAATAGATGGATAAAAGTTCCAAAGTATGAGATGAGATTAGGTTTTCATTCTTAAGACGAATAGTAATGAGGAAGCATTAAAGGACTTAGATTATACATATGGGATAAGCATTGAGAGAGTAACCTGGAATTGGGTAGCAGACCTTGTAAATCCCGTTGCTATTACGCAGTATAACTTTGTATGAAATATTGTTCAAGCAAAATCACATTGCTAATCTATCTCACTTTGTGAATTTGGTCATAAACTTGTATGACTTTTTGTTGAAGCTTGATCCGTACATTTTTGTCACGAATAGCGTACGTATGTTTCCCTACTTCGATCTGTTGTTACGTGTTTTATCGCAATTGAAGTGTGTTAGAGGGATTATCAAGAGAATCGGCTCAGGTATGTTAAGGCTATCCCTTCTTTCTTTTTGGCATGATCCAAATGTTACAAATGAAACGAGCAAACGCACAGCTTCCATAAATGACTCTATTCATAGAAATGCTAGAAATGCTTATGTTCTTGATTCCCCATGTGTCCTATTATTGTATCATCTATTCATGGGTCTCAGAAAATACGTAAGTTGATAAAGTTTATTTCATGACATTATTCAAAGGCATAATGGTGTTATGACGTTCCAAGAGATTTTCTTGACGTACTTCTCATACATTTCATTCATTTATACATGTACATTGACCCGTGACCAAACGGCGTTATATACGCATATATATATATATATATATATATATATATATATATATATATATATATATATATGTATGTATGTATGTATGTATGTATATGGGATGTGGGAAAAGGCAAGTCCCGATAAACAGGTTTAGAGTCATCCAAGTAAGCTATCAGCTCTGCGGAAGGTGTTGGTGCCCTCCATTTGCTCCAGAGTTGCTTATTTGGTCAGTATGATTAGGACATGTATTGATTGGTATGGCGGGGCTCTGTCCCGACCTTTATGATATTTATGTACTCTTAGAGGCTTGTAGACAGATGTCATGTATACTGATACTTGTATGGCCTTATCAGCCTATGTTTTGAGTTTACAAAGGATCATGTCGGCATTACAGGCTCGTATGTTACATGTATAAGGTTTTGTATCAGGTTGGGTCATCATATATTGAGTATTCCCTTATGTTTATTCTAGTTAGCCCATGACGACCCGTTTTGGCCCATTTACCAATGATAGTACGATAAGAAAAATATATTATATTGGTACTCGGTTGAGTAAGGCACTGGGTGACCGTCGCGGCCCATCGGTATGGATCGTGACAAAAGTGAGTTATGGTATAGTATGACCTACCTAGATGTAGTAAAACCATAAGCATAGATAACTGAGGCTATAAAGCAATGTATATTAGTATTCGTAAGTTCAACAAATTACCGAGCGAGAAACTTCAGTAAACCTATAGATTCCCAGAGGGATAGCTTGTCATAGTTCTGTATATGTTCACAAAGTGAGGCCTAGAGATTGGCTAAAAGCTGGAGGAAAAAGTGAGGCTGGATGACATAAGGTAGCAACAGTTACGATATTGGATGACTTCCGACCACAAGTCATGGTGTGAGAAAGATGCTTAAAAGGGGGAATGCCCTGGACTTTGGATTTATTCGAAGAATAGCTACTTAGATGGAAAGGACTATATAAAAGTATTCGTTAGAGATATAGGTAATGAGACTGATAAGTGTATCAATCAACATTCGAGGACGAATGTTCCAAAGGGGGGAATGATGTTACACCCCATGCTTTCGTACGTGAGAGTATGTCGTAAGTCGAGTGACGTAAGCTCAGAAAAGAGATTGTCTTTGAAAGTATATAAAGTAAGTTAATCATGTTACATTGGATGTTACAAATACTTAATATCATGAATACTAAGTACCAAGAGTGATTAAAGGCTTAGAAGTTAAACGAATTGAAGAAAATAAGTTTCGTCAAAAGTCGAAATGTTGGGAATGTTATAACATGTACTTTTTGGGTGAGACTAGGGTGCTTAACATGATAAGGAGGTTATGTTATAAGTTATGTTAGTCGTATGATAGTCGTGTGTTATGTTTTGAAGTCAAGCGAGTTGTGCAACAAAAGTTTGCAAAGGTCATCACAAGTTACATTCATAAATGTGTTGAAAATTAAGTCAAATGTAGCTTAGCTTTTATCCCAATATACTTGGAACTACGGGATTATCCACCTACTAAATTGAAGATCTACAAGTCTAGTTTCTAAAGCATTAAACCGTTCATCAATACAGCATCGGAATAGAGATATATTTGCGTTTTTGCGAGACCGCGCAAGCAGCTCCCAATGGGACCCACTTAGGCGGTGGACGACCCTTGAACATTTTAAAGGTTTTGGACGGCTTATTTTTGGTCATTTTCGACCAAGGACAGTTCCCAAACTCTCTCAACACCTCTCTAACAGTTCTCAAGGGTTCCAAGTCGAATCCAAGGGTGTTTTACCTAAACCTAACCTCAAAAGTTAGCCTAAGTGAAGAAGAGAGTCTCTATGGTGTTATGAGGTGATTAAGGGTGCTTGTAAGCTAAGGGAAGCTTTGGTTCGAGTTTTTTCAGATTATTTAAGGTATGTATAACACCAATTTCTTGGTATTAATCTTATCTATGTGTTGGTTAAGCTATTTGGATGAATAATTACAAGATAGAAATTGAAGTCGTATAAGAAATTGTTGTCTCTTATTGGACTATTTTGGAGTTGTGTATATGACTTCATATGGCTGGAAATTGTGGGGAGTAGCTTGGGTATAATGTTCTTATTGTTTTTATGCTTGTCAATATGTTGAATATGTTGATGATGTTGTAAATAGGAGAAGCAGCAACCACAGAATACCTAGAAGTTGTTCATGTCGTTGTCTTACTTATGAGGCTGTTTGATGTTACTTTTATGATGGATAAAAGGTTGGAATGTCATTTCAATATATATATGTTTATATGCTTGACCTATTCATGGTGTTGTATGTACAAGGGATATGGGAAAAAGAGTTGGGATTTGGTTCCAATCCAAGCTTGCCGCTCGTCGTGTTAAATAGCAGTTTTGTGTGTGACGTTTGTGTACTTGTTGTTGCGTAGATTGATTGGTGTTGTTAGGATGTTGGTATATGGTATTGGAGAAGGCCCTTGTCACATGGGAGATGCTACCCAAATTTACATAAACGAGCTACTAGCTAAAGTTACGAACTTAGCCTTTACTCAGCACCGATCTTGAATCTCCTTATGCTATGGTAGACTGAGTTGAGTTGTTTGAAGAGTTGCTTGGAAGCTATTAAGGACTAAATGAGGTTAAGGTATGTTAAGCCTAAACCTTTCCTTCATTTTAACATGATCCAGTAACTACATGTGTTTGATAACGAGACATAAAAAGAAGTTCATATTCCTGAATTTATGTACATTGGCCTAGTCTCATAAGTTACAGCATTCTCCCTTATCGGGACTTCATATTTAGTTTATTTTTGTCTTCTTTTAGCCAAGAGAGCAGAGAGTCTATATATATACAGTTTTATAATATTTTCACCACCATCGAGCTATAATCGATGGACATGCCCTTATTGGGCAACCTCTGATCAGATGGTAAGTTTTATACCGGGCCTGCTGTGGTCGAGCGCCTATGAGTGAGCCAAGAATGGCGGAGATACATAGCCTAGTATGGCCGAGCGCCTACGAGTGAGCCAACTACGGCAGAGCAGTTACAAATACAGAGCCTTATAGGGTTGAACAACTATTTTACTTACTATATTGAGACAGTTGAGTCAGTATCAACAGGTAAGCATATCTTCAGATTATCTTTGACTCCTAGCTACTTTCAGTTATTATATTATCAGTTCAGTTGCAGCTTTCAGTTATTCTATTTTCTTACATACTCGGTACATTATTTTGTACTAATGTTCCTTTTGCCGCGGACGTCGCATTTCATGCCTGCACGTCCTGATAGACAGTTGGACAGACCCTCCCAGCAGATAGAGTCAAATATCAGCTTGGTTGGTAAGCTCCACTTCTTCGGAGTTACCAGGTCTAGACCTTGGAGTTTATTTTATATATACAGGTTTGATGGGTAGTTCAAGGCCCTGTCCCGACCATGATACAGTTCAATTATCTCTAGAGGCTTGTAGATGAGTCCTGTATATTTTGTATATCAGTAGATATTCATGGCGGCTTCGTCAGCCTGCACATTTATATGTATCATCTTTTGGATATGTTTATCCCTCATATGAGAGAGACGTTATTTTCAGATGATTCAGAATATGGCCTCATCGGCCTAAGTTGAGGGTTATCCCTCCAGAGTTTACAGTTACAGGGTGATACGCTCGGGCCGAGTATGGCACCGGGTGCCGGCCACGCTTCTTCAGGTTTGGGGCGTGAGACGTTTCTAGGGAGCTGTTGATATGAATTAATAGTCATATTGTTGACCGAGGTAGAAGCGAATTGCAAGACAATCTGCAACTTGATTGCCTTCTTTAAAACAATGATTCACCCTCATATTAACTTGTTGTATGATATTTAGCATTCTATGAATCACTTGCTTGATTTTCAGATTGTCGGTGTGCCTATTTATCAACATATTTTTAATAACTGTAGAGTCGAGTTCGAGAACAAAATTAGTGTATCTTTATAGTTTGCACCATTTTACTCCAAACTCTACAGCAAGTGCTTCCGCAATATTGTCATTGTCACATTGTACAGTCATCGAGAATGCCATGATTAGATCACCATGGCTATCTCTTACAATACCTCTATTCCATCTTTGTTGCATTGTTTGAAGTAGTTGTCGTCGGTGTTAACTTTGATTCTTCCATGATGTGGTGTCGACCATAGAACTTGTTTCCAAATTTGAATTGGTTTTAGTCTTTCAATTCTTTGACGGAGTGCTGGCCAAAGGTACTGGTTGCCCCAATTTGGTATAAATTTAAAGATGACAGCCTTGATATTCCATATTACTTGATGCACCATTATGTTGAGTTGGAACTCTTTCTAGTTACCATATTCGCACGATGTCCACTGCTCCAAAACCCCCCAACATATTATTATTAGAGCTATTTGTAGGATCAAGTTGTGCACCCTATTCTTGGAGCTTGTTTCCCACCACCTTTTGAAGGTGCCCAACACAGGCTCCATTTGATGCTTTATCCCCAGTGGATTGCCAACTGCATTCCATGAGAATTTTTTTGCATCGCTTCCATTGAAAATATGCTCCAATGTTTCAACATGCGACAAAGTAATACAAGAACATCTAGATACAATGTTAGTGCCAAATTTTCTAATAATATCATCGAATGGTAATCTCCTTTTAATTAACCTCCAGGATAGATTTTAAAAGGTAAAGAATTATGCGAAACCTTACTAATAAAATTATTTTTCTGCTTTTTCATTCTCACTGAATGGAAAGCTGAGTTATTATTGAAATGGCCATCCTCGGCTATATTCCAAATTGAGGAGCCGTTGAGATTTCGATTGCCGATATCAACATTGGTAACTGTTTGCAAAAAGTGAGTAGGAATTATGTCTTCTAATTTGTTGGTGTCCCAAGCTCCATCCTGAATAAAGTTGTTAACGAGAAGCTTTAGAGATTTACTAGGTCCTTGAATGACCTTGGCCAATGCATATTTTCCAGTCCAGTTATCGTACCAAAAACTAGAGTTGCCTGCTTTGAATTTTCCAAATAATATTTGGCTTAGCTTTGATCTTTGCTTTCATCAAACTTTTCCAAGTGTGAGAGTCAGAGGAAGTAAGGACTTTGGTTACCGAGTGAACTCTTTTGCAATATTCAGCTTTAAGGAAAGTAGCCCAAAGAGATGGTTGTATCTTGAAACTCTACCATCTTTTCAGTGTGAGAGTCTCATTGATATCTTCCATTCTCCTTAACCCCACTCCACCTTCATACTTAGGTAGAAATAGTCTATTCCAGGCAGTCCACTGATAGTTGTTCTTCCCTTCAGAGGATCTCTAGAAAAAATTATTGAATGTTTTTCCATTAGCTTGATGATGCCTTTAGGAGGATTCATAGCAGATAGTATATGAGTAGGGAGTGTCATGACCCAAAATTCACTAAGGGTCGTGATGGCGCCGGACACCACTGTCAGGCAAGCCAATACTAGTTAACTAGAGATTTCTCGTTTTAAATATTTCTGAAATCACTTCTTTTATACATTTAACCAATAAATAATAAGTTCCACTGAATGAATACTAATATCTTTAACAATTTCAAAATACTGAATAATTCCATAGACATCCCAAAACCCGGTGTCACAAGTGCATGAGCTATCTCTAGGAAACAATATACAACAACTGCCCGGATTACAAATAGGACAGAAAGTAAATATGGAAATCTGAAGAGACTCTGCTTGATGCGGGTCATCTCGAGAAGTGCAGCTCACCTAAGTCTCCGTATCAACCTTGCTGCTACGTCTACTAGGCCGCTAGAGATGCATGTGCCTGTGCAACAAAAATGCACAGCAAGTGTAGCATGAGTACGAAACAACGTGTACTCAGTAAGTATCCCGCCTAATCTCTAAGAAGTAGAGACGAGAGGTCGACTTCGACACTTACTAGTGGTCCAATAATGGTACATCAAAAATATGACAAATCGAGGATTTATATAACGTGATTGTAATTCAATAGAGTGAAGTAAGCAAACAATTCTTTCTTTTTTGCGAAATTCCCAAATTTCCTTTTTCTTTATTTATACATATATTCTCAAGCCGGGAAGAAGCAATATCAACTTCAATAAATTTTAAGGCAAGCAATACAAGCATGCGCAAATCATGCCGAGGACGTACGGCCCGATCCAAAAATATTTAAACTATGCACTGCCAGATGGTCGAATGGCGCGAACCATAGATGCATCTATTTAATCTACCGAGGCGTTCGGCCCGTTCCACAATATATAAACACATTCAAACTGTTGGCCCAAGAACAGGTGAATTTTTGAAGAATGACAAATGAACTCATTCATGGATCAGGTCCATCATGTGAAGCACAATGATAATCAACCTACACATGTGAGATGCACGTGAAGGAGATAAGTCTCATTGATCAAGAAGCAAATATCTCCTGATCTGATCGAAAAGGTTGCATATGGGATAAGCAGAGAAAGTCTCCTTATGTGAAGAGAACACAATCCGGATAAAAGATAGTGTTGGAGTTTGTGTTGTTCAAGGACTCAACTTCGATGGAAGCTCAGCAATTGAGTCTTAATCAAACTCTAATTACTAACTCGTTAAATAAACAGTGATTGTTCTCTTTTACAGGCATTGCACAAACGCAGAAGTTAAACTAAATTGAGAGCAAAAGAGCGAGGCAATTTTGCAAGCAATTTATGTGAGATTTGAGTGTGCATTCCTGAAGCTACTTGGACGAGATAGAAGAATTAATTCCATTGAGTCTTTCTTTTATTCTAGTTCAGTTGTAGTAGGTGATTTAAACGTGTACCTTTCAGCTTTCATAGAAGCAATTGTATTAGGTACTTAAAGTGTTCAAGTTATATGCTAACTTGAAGTTGTCGCAACAGTTGAGGCTGTGTGCTACAACGGGATTAGAGTTAATCCTTAGGTTTACAAATAGTTTTGTAAATTTTGTTTTGACTCAGTGATTTTAGTGGAAGTTTGGGAAAATCCTACTGAGTAGTAGGTCGTGGTTTTTTCACCTTTTGAGCCAGGTGTTTTCCACGTAAAAATCTCTGTGTTCTTTATTTTATGTACTTATTATTCCGCAAACAGTATAGTTAGTATACCTAGAAGAACCGGGTTCTTCAAGAATGAAAATTGGGTAACACACAAATCACCCCCCCCCCCTCTTGTATGGTATTGACGTTTAGAACATCAATTGGTATCAGAGCAGGTTATCCTTGAAGAGGCTAACACCTTAGGAAAAGATCAACATGAGTGCACCACCTGGGAACTGGGAAGGGTAATCCACTGCTAGGCCTCCACTCTTCAATGGTCAGTACTATTCTTGGTGGAAGAACAGGATGAGGGATCACATCATAGGGGAAGACTATGAACTCTGGGACATAGTCACTGATGGTCCCCTAGCAACCACAAAGAAGAATGCTGAAGGAGTTGATGTGCCAAAGACAAGAGCTGATTGCACTGCTGAAGACCTGAAGAAGTGGGAGAAAAATGCCAAGGCCAAGAAATGGCTTGTGTGTGGACTAGGTCCAGATGAGTACAGTAGAATTCAAAGCTGTACCACTGCTAAGAAAATCTGGGATACTTTGCAAGTGGCTCATGAAGGAACACCTCAAGTGAAGAGGTCCAGAGGAACACTGCTGTATTCTCAAATGAGAATTTCACCATGAAGGAAGGAGAAATCATCCAAGAGATGTATACAAGGTTCACCACACCGACAAATGAACTTATGTCTCTTGGAAGGATTATCCTTGAAGAAGACAAAGTTGAGAAGATTTTAACAAGGGTTCTGCCAGTCTCTTGGGAAAGCAAAATTACTGCTATCCAGGAATCAAAGAATATTACTACTCTCAAGCTGGATGAACTAATTGGAAACCTTACTGCCTATGAACTGAGAAGACTAACCATGAAAATGGATGCACCCAAGAAGGAAAGGAGTATGCCTCTCAGAATTGCTGAAGGTTCAGATCTGGAGGATGATGAAATGACTATGATCACAAGAGACTTCAAAAAGTACCGGATGAGAGGAAAGGGATCTTCAAGAGGTACAACCTTCAACAAACCAAGGGCTCCTGAGAAACAGAACAATGAGGGTTGCTACAAGTGTGGCAAGACTGATCACATGATCAAGAATTTTCCTCAATGGGAAATTGAGTGGAAAAAGGAAAGGCCTGAATGAAGGAATAGGTTCAACCAAAAAGGAACAAAGGTTCAACAAAGGCTATGGTTGCTGCCTGGGGAGAAACATCAGACGAGGACTCTAAAGATGAAGCTAGAGATGAACAATTGCTTATGGCCATTGGAGAATCAGATGATGAACAAGAGGTAAGTATTCTTCATCTCAAGGACAAGATTAAATTCCTGTCTAAAGAAAGGCTGTTTGAGCTACTGATAGACTTCATTGATGAATCTAAAATAATTAACAATGAGAAGGAAGAACTGTCTAGGGAATGTGTGATCCTAAAAGCCAGGTGCAAAAATCTAGAGTCTAGGGCTAATGAGAGTGAAAGTAAAAATGCTGAGTTGAAGAACCAGGTTCTTGAACTTAACACTAGTGTCCTAGAACTTAGGTATGAGAACTTAAAACTAAAATTAGGAACAGGAAAGAAGAAAGCTGATCACATACATCTCACCCTAGAAGAAAACTTAGGAAAAATGAAGGATGAGCTGTACAGAAAGGATGAGCAGATAAGAGTACTAAAAGAAGATCTAGGGAAGGTAAAACATGAACTAGACAGAACTTGCAAATGGAACAAGGCTTCTGATGCACTCTCTTGGTTACATGAACATCACAGTAGCAACAAAAGAGGACTTGGTTATGGGACACAAGCACCTAAGTGGGATCCTAAAAGCAAGTACCTCACTCTTCCTGAGAACAAAATCTGCACACACTGTGGCAAGACTGGCCATTACAAAAATGAATGTAATGCAAAAGAAAAGGCCAATCAAAAGAACAAAACTTTTGTTCAAGAAAAAAATAGGCTGCCTGGTTGGGCTAGAAGGAATCTTATTTATCCCTTTGCCTACAGAAAGGGACCCAAACTAGTTTGGGTTCCTAAGACTAACCCNTGGTTTTCAACTGTATTTCCCAAAAGTTCAGTTATTTTTTGTAGTATAGCTTTATTCATAGTAATCTACTGAAGTTTTTTAGCTTATTTGCTAAAACTGAATATGCTTAAGTTTTTTTCATGCTGTTTTGTAGTTGTGTAGTGTGTTTTTTGTAGACTTCATAGTGGTAACTTCATATGTTATCATTTGTCGTCGTCCATTTTCAGCATATTGACGTGGGCGTATATTACTTGCGCAAAAAATATTGCTATCACCTTCCACGTTATACAAAAGCAAAATGTGCAGTAACAGATTTACTTTTCGATCAATATATGACTATCCTGGATAGTGTTCATCTTTCAGAATAAAGGTTGAAGATAATTGAGAAAATGAAGCAAAAGAGAATGCAGATTCTTAAGAGCAAATCAAAGAAAAAGATGATATCCAAAGAACAGTTGAAAATAGAAGAAGAAGATGAAGCGGTTATTAAGCCACTTACGGACTTTTGTTGGTACGAGGAAGAATCAACGAATGAAAAGGTAGCCAACTACGTAAAAGGCCTTGACCTTTCCTGTGGTATCTCATGGGCATCTTGCAAAAAAAGTATTCTTTCCATTTCGACTTAAGCCAAGGGAGGGCCAGATATCTACGCACTACTTTTTTGGATATCTCGACTTTGAAGATAAAATTATATATGTGTATGATTCCATGGGCAGTCTAACATACAAGCGTGCGATTGAACATGTCAAAATTTATGCCCGGTTGATTCCACATTGTCTGAAATGCTTGAATTTTGGGGAACTTAATAAATATTATGGGGACAGTCCTGTGGAAGAATTTAAAATTAAGTGGATGCACACACCGAAACAGATTAACAGGTATGTGTTTCACATATGTTTTATGATGCATCTTATGTTTATTATATTTTGCCCTTGTCTTAACTATTCTTTAATTTCTTTTTGATGTGTTTTTTGCAGTGTTGATTGTGGTATATTTGCTCTTAAGTTTATGGATATGCGGTTGATGAGAGAAGATGTCTTCAATTTTAATCAAAGTCAAACATTGGAATTCAGGACAGAATTGGCTGCCAATCTTTGGGCTCATGGAAATTGGAAAAAAGATAGCGGCTATGAAACTCCAGAAGAACGAGAAGGACATGATTATGGAGATTTTGAAGAGTCTCTGTGTGAATTTTTTGATTAGAGGATTGGTTGGTAGTACATAATTTGGATTAAATAATATATATTAATTATTTTTTTAGTTCACTTTTGTGTCATTTACCAACTACTAGCATTTACTATTTTTTTTATTGCATTTACCAACTACTAGCATTTACCACTTACATCTTTTGCCAACTGCTTATGTTCTTACATTCAATTTCTCTGAACAAAAAACAGAACAAAAAACAGGTAACAATCTCTTCAGCATTTATAGATATTAAATTGAGTAGGAGCATTCTTTGGCTATATTAACAATCTCTTCACTTGAAAATTTCATAGTCATCCATAGACTTCTATCAGATTTCTTTAAATTTGTATTCAAAGAAAAACAAGGAAATGTTGGCTAAGACATGCTTATTGGGTGTAGCAGGGAGTTCGTGTGAAGCAAAGATAGTGAAGGAGAAGTTGAAATACTTCATATGTGAAGGGGATTGGCCAGATCAAATGCTCGAGCACCAGGAAAATTTGCTCTTTTAGGAAAATGAGCAAATTTTCTGGTGCTCGAGTTTTTGATGTGGCCAGTCTCCGTCACATATGAAGTACTTTGGACTTCTCCTTCACTATCTTTGCTTCCCACGAATTCCCAGATGCACACCAGTAAGCATGTCTTGGCCAACATTTTCTTGTTTTTTTCTTATGAAAGTAGATGGTAGTTGCTAAAAAACCAAGAAAACTCTTTGGTGGAAGACATAGTGAAGTTTCATGTAATGTGGTGAAAAAAACCAAGAAGAGCAACTATGACATTACTATGGAGAATATGAAGACACTCTGTGAACTTTTTGAATAGAGAATAACTTGTAAACAAAGAACTAAGTTTTTCTTTTTTTCCAAGGATGTAAGTGAAAAGAAAATTGTATTTTGTGAATATACATTATTTTGTGTGAATTATGTGACTTTGATTGATTCAAATATGTTTATGTCTTTTTTCATGAATGTCAAGTATTTTTTGCTTAAGTTTTGAAATATACTAAGAAACTTCAGCTCCCAAGTGCTGAAGTTTTTGAAAATATACTAAAAAACTTCAGCCTATTGGGCCGAAGTTTTTCGAAAAACCTTTAGGACAAAAACTATTGAATCCAACAAAAAACTTCAGCTGCCAAGTGCTGAAGTTTTTGAAAATATACAAAAAAACTTCAGCACATTGGCCGAAGTTTTTCGAAAAAGCTTTAGGACAAAAATTATTGAATCCAACAAAAAACTTCAGCTGCCAAGTGCTGAAGGTTTTGAAAATTGTGACGACCCAACCCGTCATCTCATGTATTACAGCCCGTTTTCCCCATTTATTGCTCTTTCATATTTTATTATCAGCAACGGGTGAGTTAGAGTTGAATTGAATTGGTTTGGGGTAGGAAATGAGATACTTAGTCTCTTTAAGGAAGGTTTGGTTTGGAAAAGTCAACCGAACGTTGACTTATTAGTTAGAAGGCTCGGATGTGAATTCCGGTGATTCGGTTAGCTTCGGGAGGTGATTTGTGACTTAGGAGTGCGATCGGAATTGAATTTGGAGGTCCGGTGTAGAATTAGGCTTGAATTGGCGAAGGTTGAATTTTGGCGAATTCCGATTGGTAGGTGGGATTTTGATCCGGGGTCGAAATGGAATTTCGAGAGTTGCAGTAGCTTCGCTAGGTGATTTTGGATGTGCGGGTAAAATTTCAGGTCATTTGGACGTCGTTTGGTTGGGTTTTTTATCGAATGCGTAATTCGGAAGTTTTTAAGAAACTTAGGCTTGAATTCGATGTGATTTGATGGTTTTAGCGTTGTTTGATGTGTTTTACGGATGAGAACAAGTTTGAATGAAGTTTTAGGATGTATTGGTATTTTTGGTTGAGGTCCCGAGGGCCTCGGGGTGAATTCGGGTGGTTGAACGAGAGGTTTTGAGGTGTGTTGCAGGTCTGTTGCTGCTGTCATCTGGTATTTCCGCTTCTGCGGAAATGGACCGCAGAAGCGGTTCCGCAGAAGCGGTCCTTGAGGGCTTGGCAATTTCCGCAGAAGCGGACGTGGATCCGCAAATGCGGCGACCGCAGCAGCGGTTTTAGACCGCATAAGCGGTCCGGAGAAATTTAAGTGAGATCGCAGAAGCGATCGTTTGGTCGCATATGCGGTGACCGCAGGTGCGGCATGATAACCGCAGAAGCGGAAAACGGTCTGGGTTTAAGTGAACAGTGTTTTCACGATTTTGAAAGAGAAGAAAAATATTTTGGACTTCGGCTTAGGCGGTTTCTTGGGCTATTTTGAAGAGAATTCGAAGGGACTTCATCGGGTATGAACTATTGGACTCGGATTATGTTTATATAGTGAAAAATCATGGATTGAACACTGAAATTTAAGGGATTAAATGCCAAAAATGGAGGTTAGGGCTTGAAACTTAAGAGAGCTTAAATTGATGATTTGAGGGGTCAAATGGACTCCGATTTTGGTGAATTTTATATGTATGGATTCGTGGCGAGACGATGAATCCGGTGATGTGAATCTCGTAATTTTTCGAGAAGTGGTCCCGGGGCTCGGGTTTTGCCAACTTAGTGAATTTTGGTATTTTTCGAGTCTTTTCGATTGGGTTATGTTTCTTTAGCCTATTATAATGTAGTTGTGGTTTTAATCAGATTCGGCGTGCGAAGAGGTTGATTCGAAAGGCAAAGGCATAGCGAGCTACACTAGTGGCCGGCTTGAGGTGAGTAATAGATGTAGATGATGACCTGAGGGTTTGAAACCCCGGTATATCACATTGTGACGCTATATTGAGGCGAGACACGTACTCTATGACGAGTGCGGGGTCGATTGTGACTGGGGATTGTGACCTAGTCCGTTCCAATTGATGTTCGTACCGTGTTCCTGACTAGAAATTGTTTGGTAATCCTCCTACTTGAATTTTTATGAATTTTGTTTGGGGTCGTTTGTGCCTATCATGTGCATCCTTCTAGGGTTCCTTATCACTGTTTCCTATGATGCTTAGCATATTTCATGATATCAGTCCTGAGCTAGACACTGCCTCGAAATGATTAGTAAACAAATAAAGGTTTATACACTTAGCTCTATAATTCCTAATAATTAGTAAACTAAAAAATAGTAACTAATTTAGTACTCGTCGCCCGGACGTCGGTCGTTCGTCNATGCATATATATATATATATATATATATATATATATATATATATATATATATATATATACATATATATACTGAGTGTGGATCGGGCTGCACGCCGCAGCGAATGTTACGATGATATTGCGCTTGGGCAGTAGGAGCCCCTCCGGAGTCTGAACCCCCACAGTGAGCGCGGGTACCCAAATGGATCGGGCTGCGCGCCGCAGCGGTCATGTGCATTGCATTGCATTCATGCATTTATACCTGTTTGTCTTACTTGTCTTGGTATTGTTGTTGTTCCACTGTTTTATGTGCTGAATCGCTGATTATAGCTTTATATTGTGATATTTCGGAATTTCTTACTTTCAGCCATTATATATGTTTATTACTCACTGAGTTGGAATTACTCACTTTACTCCCTGCACCATGTGTGCAGATTCAGGTGCTCCGGAGACTTAGTGGAGCTGTTTGCTGTTTTCGTGAAGTTTATTTTCAGGAGTTGTTGAGGTAGCTGCCTGACGTCCGCAGGACCCAACTCCTCCCCTTTATTTTATTTATCTTTCCATATCCTAGACTTCTTTATTACTATGGATATATTACTCTGTTACACCTAGAGGCTCTAGACTCGTGACTCCAGATCTATTGGGAAATGTTTGGAATATTCGTTATTATTTTTCGTACTATTTTATTTAGATTCGGATTGGAACCTTGACATTTGCCATCTTAATCGTATTATTTGTTAACGGATTACGTATTTGGATTGAGAGTATTTAATTGGTCGGGCTTGCCTAGCATCAGTGTTGGGCGCCATCACGACCGGGATTGGGGTCGTGACACAGATTGTTTTCAGTGTAGGGCTTTGTGCTCGCTTTCAGGCTAATCCTAAAGAGTCTCACTTGACTGTTGTCAAGAGGATACTAAGATATTTGAAAGGC
>NW_017670348.1:433136-439653 GCF_001879085.1 Nicotiana attenuata
ATAAGAAACTTAAGCACATTAGGCCGAAGTTTCTTGAAAAAGCTCTAGGACAAAAATTATTGAATACAATAGAAAAACTTCAGCTGACCAAGTATTGTAGTTTTTGGAAATATACGAAAAAACTTCAGCAAATTAGGCCGAAGTTTCTTGAAAAAGCTTAAGAAAAAACTATTGAATCCAATAGAAAAACTTCAGCTGCCAAGTGCTGAAGGTTTTGAAAATATACTAAAAAACTTCAGCACATTGGGCCGAAGTTTTTCCAAAAAGCTTTAGGACAAATACTATTGAATCCAACAAATAACTTAAGCTGACCAAGTGCTGAAGTTTTTGAAAATATACTAGAAAACTTCAGCACATTGGGCCGAAGTTTCTTGAAAAAGCTTAAGACAAAAACTATTGAATCCAATAGAAAAACTTCAGCTTATCAGGTGCTGAAGTTCATGAAATATACTAAAAAACTTCAGCATATTGGGCCGAAGTTTTTCGAAAAAGCTTTAGGACAAAAACTTTAGCATATTTTGGTATTTTTTTAAGTTGATACTTATCTTTTTTGCATTTACTGTCTACTTTTTGTCTTTTGTCAACTACTTCGTCTTTCATTTAAATTTGTTTCACTATATAGTAAAATTTATTTTTCAGGCTGAAGTTATTTTTTTACTATATAAAAACTGTGGGTTTTACAAGGGCTGAAGTTACATTTCTTTTTGCATTTACTACATACTTGTTTTTACCACCTACTAATCTTGTCATTCAATTTCTCTGAACGTAAAACAGTAAAAACAGCTGAAAAGTTACTTTTACATTTATAGATATTAAATTGATTAGGTGAACTCTTTGTCTATATTAAGAATTTCTTCACTTGAAAATTTCATAGTCATTCATAGACTTCTATCATATTCCTTAATCTTTCAGCATTTGTTAAAGAAAAAATGTCTGGTGCAAGCGGAAGTGGTAAGCCTAATATGGATGAAATTATGAAGAAGTGGGAGAGTTTGAAGTGTGAATGGTACAATAACAAACCGATGGCTAATCTTATTCTTTTGTGGAATAAAATAAAGGCTGATTGGGAGAGAATCACACCAAAGCTCTGTGCAAATGAATCATTCCAGAACAGGCTTAACCTGGAACGTAGTTGTGGAGATTATTCAACCTCGTTCGACAAGGTTGTGCAGCAGTTTGATAGTTTTAAGTTTCCCAGCTTGACCGACTATTCCAAGCTGCAATATGGACAGAGTAATCGTCGAACAAAGTCAGCTACGTGATGAATTCGACAAGTTGAAGATTGATCTTCTTGGATTGAGTGGTCTTTTGCCCGACTGCCCTATAGTGATCTCCGACAGTGATGATGATGAGATATTTAGAGAAATTGAAGAGTACTGTGATGACGATGATGATGATGACGACGACGATGATTACGATGATGAGGGTGATGATGATAATGGTGGTGATTGTTAGTGTTTTTTTTGTTAACTTCAGCCTATAGAGCTGAAGTTTTTTTAGCTTCATTTTGTATAACTTCAGCCGAGAGAGCTGAAGTTTTGAAATATGTGTGTTGTTTTCACCTCTTTTTATGTCAATATAATTGTGACCCTCTTTGTTCTTAGCTTTCTATTGCATTATACTTGTTATTTGTTGGTATTTGATTCATACTTCTTAGTTGCTTAGAGATGCTACAACTTTTGTTTGTACATGCTTTTCTTTTTGTTTGTTGTATGCATGTGTGTTTGTGTGAGTTTTTGTAGGTGTGTGTGTGTGTTTTTAATTAAGAATATGTATTTAACATACTGTAACCTGAAGTTTTTTCTCGCAGAAGTCATTGTGTACGTTTTTAAAATGCAACCAAACCTGTAAGCCTGCGCAACAAAAATGAGTGATTTGTATTTTAGCAGTAATATAAAATTGTGCAAGAGCTTATTTTTTTTATTCCTATGAAAAAATCACATTTGAATTATGTCATACAATAAAGAAAGTCTAAATTCAGACCAAGGATTATTGAAGCTTGGAGTATTTTTCAGTGTGTTTCTTGGAATATGGATGAGGTGCTGGAGAAGACAAGCAAGTTGTTCTGTTATGCCCCACTTGTTTACATCGACTGCATTTGGTAGACTTGAATGGTACTGATGATTTAGTCGCAGGTATATGCCTCTTCTTTTGTCTTCTTCCTTGTAAAATCTCTACATCGGGAGGTTTTGTGATTTCAGATTGTACATTTTCTGGTATTTCCCATGATTGTTGATCTCCCACGGTATTCACATGTCCTTCATATGTTTTCAACCATGTTTCCCTTGAATACCAATTTGAGCAGTAATCAGATTTCTGCAAATATCTCTTATTAATAGCAGCAATTGCATGTGGACATGGCAATTCATCAAGTTGGAATTCCAGGCAGTCACAAGTTCTCTTCTTTAAGTCCACAATGAATTCGATTCCTTCACTATTTATTCTAAACAACATTGAGTCAAGGTTGAACACCTAACAAGGAATAAAAAATTAAAACAAATTATATTAGTGTATTTTTCCTTCAAAACGAAAAAGTATGAATTTTTTAAATGTAAGCAGTAAATCACTGCAACAGATCTAAAAAGCTGAAGTTAACAAATTTACTCACAAACATTTTGCAAGCCAAGTCCATCTTCTTAGTCATCTCTTCTTCTGCCCATATTGATACTCTGTGAAAAGTTTCATTTGCCTTTTTTCTCCGTTCATAAAACCACTCTCCCAGCTTTTCTTGGATGAAATCTAACATTCTTAAAATAGGCATTTCTCTCCCTTTTGTTGTTAGCATATCATAACGTCGCCGTGGGAACCACGATCGAGCCCATCTCTCAGAAGGCTCTTCCATTATGTAATTGTATGTTTTCTTGTCAATACTTTTGAGTTGGGACATTAACTGATTAAAATCTTCACGTTTGTATGATCTTGCAGCACTTTGAAAAAGATTTATTACCATGGCTTTTGCATGTCTTTGCTTTAAATTTTTCTCAAAGTGATATAGGCAGATACCATGGTGAGCTTCAGGAAAAACTCTTCTAATACCATTTGCGATCGATTGGATTCTATCTGACAAGAAAACCAGTTCACGACGAACTTGAATTGCTTTTCTCATTTCCCCAAAGAACCAAATGTATGCCTCATTGTTTTCTGAATCTGCTACACCAAAACATAAAGGAAAGATTTTTGTTTGCATCCTTTGATACAGCAACAAATAGAACACCACGATATTTTGACTTCAAAAATATTGCATCTACTGCAATAACAGGTCTACAGTAGGACCAACCAGCTAGTGATGCCGCAGGAGCAAAGAACAAGTAAGCAAATCTGTACATTGAAACACAGAAAAACAAATTATAAGGTTTGAAGTTTTTCAAATAGTAACATTTGAAACTTCAGGCTGATTGTTAGTATTGTTTTCCTTACCTATTGTGCGCATCTCTTTTTATGCTTGTGTACGTTCCTGGATTTTTAGCCACCATCATGTGTAGGTATGAAGGAAGAATCTGGTAGTTCTCCTCAGGTGTTCCTCTTATGCAAGCAACAGCTTTTTGAATAGCACGCCATGCCTTGTGATAACCAATGTCAATTCCAAATTTCTTTTTCATTTCATTTTCTACAAAGGCTGGTGTAACCTCTATCTTTTTTGTCTCGAACATGTTCTATAATTTGTTCACTTATAAAATTTGATGTAGCATGCTTCTGATCTGATTTTCTTGCATCAACCGAGCATTCATGGATGTTACGATATTTTATCACATTGAACAGTGTGGAATTTTTTATTCTAGTGGCACGTACATTCCAACCACATTTGTCCACGATGCGTTTCAGCTCGTATCTCTTGGAACATGATCTAACAGCAGTGAATTCAACTTTTTGATTTATCTCCAAGCTGCAGAAAAATTTAGTCATGTTTTCTTTGTTGTCAAAGATTGATCCAACTCTTACTTCCTCAGGTAATGTATCGTGCCTTAGTATTTTACATGGTGGAGATTCTTTGACCTTTCTCCTCACTCTTTTTCTTGATTTCTGAGAAGCAGAAGAACTTTCAGCAATTTCTTCAATTCTATGTGATGTTATCGGTATAAGCTCCATGTTTACTTCATCTTCATTGTTATTTATCATTGCAGAAGGTGAAAAAAAGTTTTGTTGGATTTTGTGTTGGTTGTCAATTTGCATTATTAGCTGTCATTCTTCTTCTTGGTCCTTGAGAAACTGGTATGAATTTATTGGCGGAGGGGATAATTGTTGTGAAAGAGCTGTAATGATAGAAGGTTGTTGCACTTTGTCTACTTCCATTACTGGCTGTCGTACTTCATATTGATACTCAGCAATAGGCTCTGAATCTATTGCATATGCAAGATATTGGTTGAATGCTGCTGATTCTGAAAGTTGTATTTTTTCGATGACAAAATGGCAATTCTTGTAGGGTGAATCAGTTGTAAGCAAATGTATACAGGTAGTGAGTTCTTCATCTGAAGTTACAAGCATTCCTTTGCTTGTATTTAGTTTGATATCAAACCATACTTTTAGTGCATATCTGGTTGAATCTATATTTGCAACTTCACTAATTTTCTTCAGGAAAGTATTGAATGATATGTCCTTATTAAGTAGAACAAGTTTTGTATCATGATCCAAGTATTTGAAATCAGGAGTCCATCTCCCATTGAATGTTATGACAACGCAAATCGAACTCATCCTGCAGATTCATGTTTAGTGGCAACTATTAAGAAAGTGAACAGAAGAATTTTTATGTTGTATGTGCTGAAGTTTTTACAAATAAACTAAATCACTTAGGCATCTTCTGCTGAAGTTTTTTTGGAAAAAGATCTATGACATAATTAATGAATTCTGCAAATAAAACTTCAGCTTATAACTGCTAAAGTTTTTAGAGATAACCTTAATAACTTCAGCATATTAGCTGAAGTTTTTTTTATCATGGTGATTCATAAATGCAGAGGAAAAAACTTCAGCAGGTACGTGCTGAAGATTTTAGAAATGAACTAAAAAACTTTAGGAGATTAATCCGAAGTTTTTTACAGAAAACGATAGCATGTTTCAGCATTAATTACATAGTATACATCATTAACCTACACAATTAAAGTAGTAATTATATTGCGTTTGGGGGTATGTGTTAGTGTAATAAATACATTCCTATCATATTCATACACGCTTTTCATTAGACAACCTTTAAAATTCCTTTTTGCCTTTTCATATACCATGCAAAAGTTTTTTCCCCCTATATAAGCACGCTATTCCTTCTGAGTTTATTCACTCAAACACATACATTTTAGCAGATATAAAATACAAAAAGGAGAAAAATGTATGCTGTCATTAGGCAAATAGTGGACGATATCAAGCAAGACATAATGGAGGCATTTGAGTTGAAGATTGATGAGGTGATAGAAAAGTACGACAAGGAGCTCAAAGAAATTAACAACAAGCTTGATAAGCTTGTGATGTATGCAAGATTTGACAATCTTGCTGATGAAGATGCTCGTCCATCTGGAAGCGACAACGATGATGATGATGATGATGATGATGATGATGGAATGGACGATTAATTTTTTTGTTTTGTTTATTTATGTAATTTGTTTTTATATTTTATTGTGTTTTAATGAAATATTAAGTTTTTGTTATAAGTTTTTTCTGCGTTTTTTTTAATATTTATTCTATTTAAATTCAAAAAATAGCAGAGGAAACGAACTATTCGAAGTTTTTTTAGTAATAACAAAAAAACTTCAGCTGCTTATTCGTAATTTTTTTTAGTGTCAATATGATTTTTTAGTTTAGCTAGTGTAGGAGGAAAAACTTCAGCAGTAGGAGGAAAACTTCAGCCTCCTGCTGAAGTTTTTGAGTAATAACAAAAAAACTTCAGCTGCTTGGCCGAAGTTTTTTTAGTGCAATATCATTTTTTAATTTAACCAGTGTAGGAGGAAAATTTCAGGCTCCTTCTGAAGTTTTTAAGTAATAAATAAAAAACTTCAGCTGTTAGACCGAAGTTTTTTTTATTGCAATATGATTTTTTTAATTTAGCTAGTGTATGTGGAAAACGTCAGCCTCCTGCTGAAGTTTTTGAGTAATAACAAAAAAAAACTTCAGCTGCTTGGCAGAAATTTTTTTAGTGCAATATCATTTTTTAATTTATCCAGTGTAGGAGGAAAACTTCAGGCTCCTTCTGAAGTTTTTAAGTAATAATTTAAAAACTTGAGCTGCCAGCCGAAGTTTAATTTAGCTAGTGTAGAAGGAAAAGTTCAGCCTCCTTCTGAAGGTTTTAAGTTATTACTTAAAAACTTCAGCTCCTAGGGCTAAGTTCTACTAACATATCACACATTAAATTAGAATTCAATGAATTAATCAGAAAACATTTTGAATTCTGGAGATGAATTTGATTTGAATATGGAATTTATATTCCTTCACTGAAATTCGTCAAACAACCAGAAAACATATAATTCAAAAACTATTTTGAATTCTGGAGATGAATTTGAATACTTACAATTTATTTGAATTTGAATTTGAATATGGA
>NW_017670348.1:616990-639508 GCF_001879085.1 Nicotiana attenuata
CGGAGACGTCTGTATTTATCCTCGAGAGGCTGCAGAACCTTTAGGAAAACTTCCTATTCTTGGAATTCTTATCGTGCGTACTTGATTCAGCTTGAGATATAACTCTTGAAATTACTTCCACACGTCTGTATGCGCACGTGAGCGCTCAGTATTATATGTGCCTTGATGGTTTGTGATTCCCCGATCGAGGGGTGAGATGTAATCTTCGTGAGTATGTTTGGCCAATCTGGAGGACTTGAGGCCGGATCCTTGCCTATAGCTTGAGCACCGAGGTGCTGATTGTGTGAGCAAGTGTTTTGAGCTTATATGTTCAGTATTGCCCCTATTAGCCGGAATGGCAGTTCGGTATTCATGTGATGAGTATGTTAGTACTGCGAGATGTAATTATATGACTTGGTAGTGACGAAGAGTCTGCAGGATAATAGATGAACTGTTAAGTGATTCGACTCCTATTGTGGATTGATGTGTAGCCCGAATTATGGGCGGGTGAAGAACATTGTCGTACCTCCTAGTTGGGAAGTGAAGTACATTGCTTGCGGTGGTATGAGTTCAGACTCAGGAAGACTGATAACTGAGTGACGTATATGATGGTGAAAGGTATGCTGAAGTACTAAATTGAGGCGAAGCAAGGGTCATCTCCTGCGGAGTGTTCTTGAGTGGTATGGTCCTTACGTGTATGTTAGAAGATCTCATGTGTAATTGAAGGGTATGTGTTGAAATTTAAAAATCCGGGTCGCTTAAGAGAGTGGACTCAGTTGATTTGGGGATAAATGCGAGGGTTGTAGAGGATTTCAGTACTAGATGATCTGTGTTTTCACAAACTTGTAGATGATTTGAGTTTAATCTCACTATGACATTGTGGCATCATTAGAGTAAAATGTTATGAGTTGTTAAGTGTGTCTTGATATATGGCTTCGAGCCAAGTTGGGGAGGTTGCTGTTGATTAGCTGATTGCACGATTATGTGCTATGTTGGTTACGTCTCGAGGTATGCTGGCGAATCGGTTCTAGTTGCAGAAATTGAGCCGAGGATGGGCGAGTGAAGCAAAATTTCGACAAAGGTTATATTATGTTCCATAGGGTATGAGAATTTCGGAATGTCTAGAGTTGTTGTTGGTAAAGAATGCTCGGTGCATAGAGCAGGAAGTTGCTTGGTTGTATTGGGATGAGGGTCTCATTTTACGGTATCGGAGTGTCAATAAAGCACGAGTGGTTCTGTTCGTTAAATCAGGTAATTTGCAGATGAATAAGAGAGAATGACTCTCGAGAATGGTTTTAATGTGTTCAAGAATCTACATGTAGCACTCAGGTGTTTTAAGGTGGTGTATGTGACTAAAGACAGTGTTTTCAATAGAAAATGTCAAGACTTGTGGTATTTTTATGTTGATCATGGGATCCTATGTGTCGATACCTGGAAAGTAAAGGAAGCGAATTTAGATTCGCAGAAAGTTCTCAGAGTGAAGTATTCTGGAATGTGGTATTTCTGGGAAACAATTGAGAGAGTATTCAGTGGCCTATGGGTCTTAGACAGTGTGGTCTTATGTTCGAGTCTCGTGTGGTAAGCTTGGATTGAGGCATTGTGATGCTACAGCGAGGGAGAAATATCAAGTGGATGATGAATCAAAAAGGGAAATTAGATAGATGGAATAGCTTGATAGTAGACCGAATCGGTATGGTAAGGATGTGATTAATTCTTCGTATGTGTTCGAGGTAATGGGCTTTTACAGGTATTGTGCAGCAAGGCTCTTGAGTTCTGACAGCTTGCTTAGCTTGGTTCGGGTAGAAGGATTCAGTCCTGGCAGTTTAGCTTGTGCAATGGAATTGGGGGAGAGTTCTTGATAAGTTTTACCGTGGTTTAGAGACGTATAAATTGCCTATGGGCATGCGAAGCATGGAATGTGTAATGATTTCTCTTCTTGATGGGATTGATGGAGAGTTCTTGACTAGTGGAGTACGTAGATGTTTGTGGTTAGGAAGGGAGATGGAGTTCTCATGTTATACTAGTGTGGTATGGTATATGCGATATGTGGTGGAGGATTGGGATTTGTGTGTGTAAGGTTACGGTTCTGTTCATAATGGAAAGTCATTAAATTCTTAAGCAGCACGGGCAGCTGCAGGTGATTAAAGAATCGATCTTCAAATGATTAAGGAAAATGGTATTGCCAACCATAGTGATTCGACGGGGGTATATGTTCCAGTAAAAGGGCAATGTGATGTAAACTGATAATACTTCGGTAGTGTTGCGGCATTTGGGATCGACTGTTGATATCTGAGTTTGTTTGATGGCACAGGGAAACTTTAGAATACCTTTCGTGGGATGATTGGGTACTTGAGGTGTGATATGTATTCGTACGGCGCAATTTGGGATCAGGTATAGTGATTTGTGTGCTATATGGAGTTGGAGACTAGGAGTTCTCGTGTTCAGGCTATGCAGTTGTTGTAAATCGTGTGTATCGGCACCGTCTAGCGGTTATTGGGAATTAGAGGTCCGAGTGGATCTTTCTTTGCTTGGTATGCCAAATTTTGGATATGATATTGGATTGTAGGCTGGTTGTCTCAGTGTTGGGTTATTCTAGACTATTGTGCTACGGGCTAGGCCGGAAATGCCACGGGTTGAGCGGCAAGGTGCATTGGATTATGTTCTTGCAGAGTGGTATATATTTCAAAAGATGCAGCGGACGGCTGAGAAGGATTGCTTTTCTTAATGGGGCATTCGTGATGGATGTCAGTGCAGAGGTTTCTACCATTGATTCAGTTCCGGTATTGAGTGACTTTTCGGATGCGTTTTTTTTTGTGGCCGGGCATGTCGCCGGGTGAGATGGCGGATTTCGGTATTTATTTGGTGCCGGGCACCGTATCGTACGGCTCTGGCAGGAGTTATAGTAGTGGAAGGAGCAGCTTCAGGCTTCTTGGTATTGAGTTCGTTGGCAGGCCAATGTGGCTACGTATTTAGCTTGAGTTAGCTTGGTTAGTCTTGAGTTGTATTGTTGAGGGACAGGTGGATTCGATCGTTATTGAACTTGTTAGTGATCTGGGGAGATCTATGAGTTGCTTTTTCTGTGCTGTGAGGCGTTATGATTTGTTGGTTATGGGCACACGTGGTGCAGATCTATTGGGGATTCATAGTGGAAGTCGAGCGGGAAGAGTAATCGGATGTTGCTCGGTAAATGGAGTGTGGGTTATGACCTATCAGGTGGCGTGTCGTATGTTGTTTATTTCACCGTGGGTGCAATGAATTGCCTTGGTTTCAGACATCAAATTGTGTGTGGCTGTCGAATTTTGATCACAGTGTCTTGAGGTGCTCCATGTGTAACAGTGTTTGGATAGGATCGCGCATTGTAGCGAGGCTGCGTTGAGTTATGACCTTTCGGGGTAGATTCAGGTGTTCTATTTCTATGATGTGAGACGGGGTCTCAGCCTTGTGTTGTGATGATACTGATGAGCTTGAAGTACAGCTCTTTTGTTTGAGTTATTTTCATGATTTGAGTATATTCAGGTCGTTTCTTGTTGGTACGCGTATTATGCAAGTTGTGGCTTAGGCCTGTATTGAGGTATCATATCACCAGAGTGGTGTGTTGGATTCGAGGTGATCCTTAGAGTCATTAATGAATACGAACAGAATTGATTGCAGCTTGTTAGAGAGATAATATCAAGGTATGGCCCGGAAATCTGTTGTGATATTAGTCAAAGGGAAGTGGCTTCATGAATGGTTGATCTGAGGAATGGTTACGGTTTATCGCGTGTTTCATTTGTTGTTGGCAGTATATGGAAGTGTTGGAATAAGACTTTAGCTAATAAAAGGTTTTCTATCGGTATTTGGTTATTATGGGCAACTGCTGTAAATAGAGGCTATCGTTTCGAGTGTTTGGATTATGTGGTATATCATATGATTTCACCTGAGGTTGCAAGTATGGGTTATTACAGCTGGTTCGGGTTTATTCTGGGTATAGATGTGAGGTTCTGATATTGTGTATGATTTCGGAAAGTGCAATGTGGTTCTATGGTTTATGGTTTAAATGGACTGTGAGATTTCGGCTATATTGTGTTGTCGGACCTATATGAGATAGGGTGACGTGAGATCACCCCGGGTATATGCTTGGTAAAGTTATTCAGCTGTTGGTTAGCTTCTAGGACAACTCTGGGTACGCTCGAGGACGAGCGTTGGTTTAAGTTGGGGAGGATGTGACGACCCGACCCGTCGTCTCATGTATTACAGCCCCGTTTCCCCCATTTACTGCTTCTTCATGTTTCATTATCAGCAACGAGTGAGTTATAGTTGAATTGAATTGGTTTGGATAGGAAATGAGACACTTAGTCTCTTTAAGGAAGGCTTAAGTTGGAAAGGTCAACCGGACGTTGACTTATGAGTTAGAAGGCTCGGATGTGATTTCCGGTGATTCGGTTAGCTTCGGGGGATGATTTGTGACTTGGGAGTGCGATCGGAATTGATTTTGGAGGCCCGGTGTAGAATTAGGCTTGAATTGGCGAGGTTAGTATTTTGGCGAATTCCGGTGGATGGGTGAGAATTTGATCCGGGGGTCGGAATGGAATTCCGAGAGTTGCTGTAGCTTCGTTAAGTGATTTTGGATATGTGTGCAAATTTTCAGGTCATTCGGACATCGTTTGGTCGGGTTTTTGATCGAAAGTGCATTTCGGAAGTTCTTGAAGAACTTAGGCTTGAATCCGATGTGAATTGATGATTTTAGTGTTGTTAGGTGTGTTTTGATGATTGGAGCAAGTTCGTATGATGTATTGGGATATGTTGGTGCCTTTGGCTGAGGTCCCGGGGGCCTCGGGGTGGTTTCGGATGGTTAACGGGATGAAATTTGGAGTTTAAAGGCTGCTGAAGGATCTGGTACCTGGTATTTCCGCTTCTGCGGAAATGGACCGCAGAAGCGGTCACGCAGAAGCGAGAGGGGGCCCGCAGAAGCGAAAATGGGCCTGGGAGATTTTTCCGCAAAAGCGGACCAGCGGACCGTAGAAGCGGACCCGCTTACGCGATTGGTTGACCGCAGAAGCGGTCTTGGGGAAAAGTTGAGGAACCGCAGAAGCGGATAAGTAACCGCAAAAGCGGTGTCGCAGAAGCGACAAAAGGACCGCAAAAGCGGAAAGAACTGTTCAGAAGGGGGTTTTTATTATAATATTTCATCCGCGAGGGTTATGTATTTTCCACCATTTTGAGCGAGCTTTGAGAGCTTTGAGGCGATTTTGAAGAGGGATTCAAGGAGGAATGATTAGAGGTAAGTTCCTTGGCCTAAATACTCGAGATTTTGTTAAATTTAACATGGAAATTGGTTGGAATTCATTAAAAGGGGTAAAGCTAGGGCTTGAGTTTTTGATATTTCAAATTGGGATTTGATAGGTCATTTGAGCTCGGATTTGGGAGTTCTTGGTATGTATGGACTCGTGGCGAGACGAGGAATCCGGTAATGTGAATTTTGTAATTTTTCGAGAAGCGGGCCCGGGGCTCGGGTTTTGCTAGTTTCGAGATTTCTGCTATTTCTTGGCTGTTTTCGATTGGGTATTGTTCCCTTGGCATATTGTAATGTATTCGCTCTGATTTTGGTTAGATTCGACGCGCGTGGAGGCCGATTCGAGGGGCAAAGGCGTCGCGAGCTAGAGATTTCACCGGTTCGAGGTGAGTAATACTTGTAAATGATATCCTGAGGGTTTGAAACCCCGGATTTGCACATCATAGTGCTGTATTGTGGTGACTTGCACGCCAGGTATGAGCGTGGGGTAGAGCACCGTTGGGGATTGTGACTTGGTCCGTCCCGGTTGTTGATTTTACTGCGTAATTGACTGAAACCTACTTGATGCTATCGTGATTTGGGTTGATTGCCATGTTTTGGGCTTCGTGCCGATTATTTGAATCCTTTAGGGATTATTATCACTGTTTTCATGACACTTAGCATGTTAAATGACTTCAGTCCTGAGTTAAACACAGTTTTGAAATGTGCAGTCATATTGCTAAAGTTTAAAGACTTAAATTGCATTTTCTGATGTTTTGAGTTAAAAGCTATTACTTGACATTGCCCGAGTGGCTCATTTGCATTGATCTGGACTGAATATGGATCGGGCTGCACGCCGCAGCGATACTATGATGATATTGCGCTTGGGCTGTAGGAGCCCCTCCGGAGTCTGAACCCCCACAGTGAACGCGGGTACCCAAATGGATCGGGCTGCGCGCCGCAGCGGTCATGTGCCTTGCATTGCATCCATGCATTTTATGTCTGTTGCCCTTAATTGTCATTGTTTGCTGTTGTTCTTTTTTTTTATCGTCTAACGTACTGAATCGCTGATTATAGCTTTTATTGTAATATTTCGGGATTTCTTACTTTCAGCCATTATATATGTTTATTACTCACTGAGTTGGAAGTACTCACTTTACTCCCTGCACCATGTGTGCAGATTCAGGTGCTCCGGAGACTTAGTGGAGCTGCTTATTGTCATCTTGGATTTCGGTTTAGGAGTTGTTGAGGTAGCTGCCTGACGTCCGCAGGACCCGACTTCTCCCCTTTATTGCATTGTCTTTTCCTATCCTAGACTTTTCTTTATTACTATGAATATAACACTCTGTTACATTTAGAGGCTCTAGACTCGTGACTCCGGATCTATTGGGGAAATGTTTGATATATTCATTATTATTTTTCGTACTACTTTATCTAAATTCCGGATTTGGAACTTGATACTTACTATTTTAATGGTATTATTGGTTAACAAATTGCGTATTTGGGTTGAGAGTGTTTAATTGGTCGGGCTTGCCTAGCATTAGTGTTGGGCGCCATCACGACCGGGTTTGGGGTCGTGACATAATTATTCCCAAAACTATTATTTTGGTGAGTAATTTATTTCCATCCTCCTATTTATATCACAATATAATTAAGGTAATTTTTTGCACATTTTTTTTATATATAAATCTATTTGATATTTTAAGCTAAAATTGCATAAAATTGCAATTATAGCCTATACTGTGATTAATAGCATCTTACAATTATAAAATTACTCCCAGTATTTTTAAATTGACATTTATATATTATTAATTAATTCAGTGCTTTTAATTTATTTTTAAAAATAGTTTTAACTATTTTAATCAAATTAAAAGGGGAAAAATTGGCTATTTAATACATAGCCCATTGCGTTTCAATTATAGCCATATTAAACCCCCAATTTAAACTCAATTTTTTCAGCCCAAATCCTAAAATCGACCCAACCCTGACACAATTCATAATACCCGACCGGATCCCCCCTTTAATCACAGCCGTTGATCTAAAAGATCAACGGCTCAAATTAAACCTTTCCTTTTTAATTCACCGACTACCCCCAACCCTAATTCATTTCCACCCTTCAGCCGCCCTTGAATCCCCAAATTCTCTCAAGGTTTTTCGGAACTCTAGCCTCCCCCTACCTTGTTCCACCGTGTTTTCACCGGAGTCCATGGCTTCTCAGGCCATGGACAGCCTATACTACGACTCCTACATGCCTGTTGCTCGAAGGTTCGAGGCCAGACCTCGAGGGTCTTCACTCATACCTTCACCGATTCGAGGATTCCGGCCATCTCCGGCCTTGCTCCGGTGGCTCTTGGTCTTCTGAGCCTGATTCTGACCTCATCCGACTTAGATCGGACATTTTCGAAGCCTTTCTCATTCTAGGGTTCATCTGAAACCCTAACTATCGAGGTTGTCTCCAATTATTTTTTAGATATGTTATATGTTTGCTATATTGCTTAAGTTTCTTAAACGTTTTCTCCGATTTTCTTTCAAAAAGTTACTTCTTTTTCGATTAGGGTTTCTGGAAAAGGTTCTTGAAAATGTTTCTGACTCTTCTTCTTCTTCTTTTCTTGGTGTGAATCGATCCCTGCTATGTTCTTATTTGCTCTTTTCTGACTCGCATGCTTTTTCGTGTGTTCTTATATTTGCTGTATTATGAAGTTTTTCTGTTGTGCTCCGTTCTGTCTCCTACTGGTTTCAATATCATGCTCTCACATGCCTATCTTATGTGTTCCTTTGCTGTATTTTCCTACTGAGTTTTAGTCCTTTGTTTGCCTTTACCAGACTTTGTTCTTTCTAGATGTGTTTCATCGACTATTTCCTTAAGTTTACACTACCCCTTTATCTCCTGAACTCGTTTAAATTCCAAGCTTTTCTTGAAACTTGTTCCCTGTACTTCAAATTAGTTTCTATGTTCTATTTGCCTTGGACCTGCTATTGTGCTTATATGTTTTCTCATGAGACTCTGAAAGAGGTCTCTGAGTCTGTTTCAATAGCTTGCCTTCTCATCTCTGTGTCGAATTCGAGTTTAAAAACCCTAAGATTTGGGGGTTTCTTTGGCAAGTTTGATGTTGTGTTTGGACAGGGGTTCTACTTTGAAACCTTGAACTCTCAGACTCACTCCGAGTTTATGAACTGAATTTGAACTTTTTCTGCGTTTGTGATTTTGAAACTTTCTTGCTAGTCTTTCGTAATTAGCATGACATCCTTCTTGCTTGACATGTCTATGTGTTTTATATATGAGAGCTTCTCTTTCAAAGGTTTTGCCAACTATTAATTGATTTGGAATCCCTTTAATGTTGCTTACTTGATTGTTACTGATTTTCCCCTAAATTAAACTTTCCTTTACCACTTTTCTGACTCGGTTCAATCGAACAACGCTTTCAACTTGGTTCTTTTACTGGCTATTTTACTGATTCCCTTTCCTTGTTTTTCACAAATCAAGTACCACTAGACTTTTACCTTAAATAGTTTTTATGTATTTACCCTTTACTGCTTGGGAAAATATTCTGAATGACCCTTTCCTTAATTATCTTTACCCGTTGGAAATCAGAATCCCTTAATTGAAGGGAAATTGATTTTCAAGGTTATTTTCCTTACCTTTTCTTACGTACTTGCTACACTATAAAAAGGGCCTTCCCTTCTATACTTTCAACAATCCTCATTCACTGATTTTCGAATCACAAACTCTCTTGCACTCTTTACTCTCTTCTGAGATCTTTTGCATTGCTTGCTCGCAATTTGGCTTACCAAAGCTTCTGCTTTTCATTTATTTTTCTGAAACTGGTATGTCCTACTTTTGATTCTAGCATCAACTCCAATGTGTTTATTTACAAGCTTTTATGCCCATGCCTACTTTACTGCTTTGTAGAGTTCAACTTTAAAGTAATACTTATGTCTTGCTATCTGTTGCTGCAATGAATCCCTATCCCCATCCCCCTTTTATGTGCTTGGGCTGTAGTTTAAGACATGGCAATATACAAAGTTATTGTCATGGATTAAAACTGGGTCCTTTGGATCCTAGCCTCTTTCAATTTCCCATACCCCCATTCCCTTATGTGTATTGAGTTAAGGTATAGCCTGGCAGCATCCAAGTTGCTGTCCAGGGCTGAACCTGACCTTCAAAAGGTCCTAACTCTTTAATTTTTAAGCTGACCGGCTGGTCAGGGGTGTGCCAGCATTCCAGTTGCTGGGCATGACCACCAGCCTGCCCTGGCTCCCCCTAATTCCCTTTCATTGCACTTACACTTACTCCTAGTCTCTAAGTTCTGCCCCCCTCCTATGAGCCTTGCCTTGGGACCTTGAGTTCCCTCTGAACTTGGACATTTGAGGGCTGGCCCTTCCACACTGCACTATGTTCTTAACTCTGCAATGATATTTGGGGTGTAAGCATTGCCTGGAATTCTTGAAGTTCCTTGGAACTTTGACACATCCCAAATAAGAGAAAGGCTTTGAAAATCCGATCCTGGAAGTTGGTTTATCTCATATTATTAGACTTTGAGTCTGGATTAGGCTGATTAGATGTAGATGTAATCACTGATGTAATTTTATTATTCCTTCTGATTCGCTTGGTCTGTAATAAGCTTTGTAAATAACTTTGTAATAACTACTGGGGTATAGTGAAAGGGGATGGGACTGAATGCATGCCAAAGGGGTAGAAATCATGTCTATAAGATATTTACTCTTTAAAATTCTGCATTTTCACATAGAAATCATGTCTATAGGATATTTACCCTTTAAAATTCTGCATCTCACATAGAAATCATGTTCATAGGATCATTACTTTCAAACTCTGCATTTTCACGTAGATACCATGTCTATAGGATATACTCTTTAAAATTCTGCATCTCGCCTAGAAACCATGTTCATAGGGTTATCACTTTCAAAGCCTGCATTTTTCACATAGATACCATGCCCATAGGTTTTCTGCACTTTGTAATAATACCATGGCAATAAATCGATAATGAAGCTCTGCATATTGTATAGATAATATGCCTATAGGACTTCCTGCACTTTGCATATACATTTGTCATTAGGCAAGCCTCCTTATAAGAGTTAAAATAACTCATTACATGTAGATGACCTGCCTATAGGATCTCTGCTCAAAATCAGTTACACCTAGAAAGCATGCCTATAGGAACTATCAACTTAATCAGAATCGCTACTCGTTCCTAAGTTTAAAATCAGTGGCAATTTGTTTAACACTCGTAGAGCTTAAAACTAATGACTTTTGCAATCAGTTATTCCTCCGTCCCTGGATTAATAGATATCATGTCTATAGGCCCTGTTTAACATACAAATAGTTAGATAATTAATCAACTGTCAGTTTTCGACAACTACATCTAAGCAGGACTAATTTGGACTCCCTATCTGGGAAATATTTGGTAAATCAATTCTTCCTACGCTAATTTTAATTAATGACCTAAACAGTATGTGTAAGACATGCTAAACAATTTGTTTCTTTAAGTGAGGAGGCCTACTTGAGCCTTTAATTGTTCTTATTCCCCCATTAACTGCTTTATGTGTTTTGTTTGTCGCCCTAGAATTTTATCCTTTTAAAACCCCTGAAAAGCCAAGCTCCCTCCTTTTTAGGATTAGTAGTCCTAAACGCCTCCAGGACTGATAGGTGGGACGGGTAATAGCATGCAGTAGGTAACGATACCATTCCGCGCTTAAATACCTTAACGGGGTGGGAAGGGTAGACATGGAGATGACGATCACATGATAACGCTATGCGTACGATTGATTACCGGTGTTGTGTGGATGATCCATGTGTTTTACAAACCTAGGACCCCCTTTCCTTTATGTGACTTTGTTTAATATCAATAAAATTCTATCTTTTCAACTACCCAAAACCCCTCTTTAATTTTACTGCATTATTCCTTTTTCCCCTAAATTTTTCTTCTTTGTTTATTCAATGTCTTGATTAATTTTCTGCATTTAGACCCTCCCTCAAACAAATTGTAGATCATCTAGACCTTGATTCCAACATGCTTGTTACGTATCTGATTGTAATCCTTATGTGTGAAGTTATTTGTATACTTATTTGCATTTAAAGTCACAACATAGCATGGCCGGGAACCACACTAGTGGATCTTGAGGGGTGCCTAACACCTTCCCCTCGAGATAATTTCTAGCCCTTACCCGAACTCTGGTTTTCAAACTCAAAACTCTTAGTGTCATAATGCACTTAATCATTAGGTGGCAACTCTTCAATTCCAAAAACCCAATTCCCACACGGGAATAGAGTTGTCTTCTCAAAAGTTGTAAACCCGATTTTGCGAGGAAAAGGGGACGTCGACAGCATGGCGACTCTGCTGGGGATTTCTTTAGGCTTTTACCATTACATGTTATTCGTGACTTTATTGCTTCTTTATTGCTTTATTTTATGTCTTTATCTCTCTTCTACTTCGAAACTGACTTGGCTTTTTTGTTTCTTTTTCTTTCTTTAAAGCTTTTATTTACTGTTTTCCTCCAATACCGTTGTAATTTTCGAGAAATTATTGTAATCATTATGAACGTGAAAATACGTGACAATTTGTTTCGTTTTTTGTAATTGCATCTTCAACATCATATTCCACTCGTGCCAAACAAATACCATAGCAACGCTTGATGAGTTGTTGCGCTCTTCCGATATTATTACCCCTTAAATTTGGCAAAGGCATATTTGCGGTAAAACCTGTCGATCAGCGGTGCAGTCGACGGTTCCGTGCCTTTCCCTCTTGAGTTATCCGCTCAAGGGTACCGGTCTAGCACCTCATAGAAACCTTATTCTATTTAATTGTTCATGCATCACTGTCAAACCTAGTCGAGCCAGTTATGCTGTCCACATAATGACTCTTTAAGATAGCCTTGTCCAAAGTCCACTGGGTTCCCCTGGAACCCAAACGGACGCCACCATATTCTGTGCATTTATTTGGAGAACTAAATGCTTTAATGCTAATTATTGGTTCAAATAGTCGAGTCCGGTGGGGGGTATGGTCTTAACCCTTTTGTTTTGCATAAAATGGAGAACAAAGTCCCCGACTTTGGTATGGTCAGTATACCCTCACTCTCGCTGACCTGGTGGAGGAATCTCCCATCAAGTGACCAAATTAATGAATGGAAAGAGAGGGTCACCAAGGCTAGTGAGAAGCTGGAATATCTGGAATACAGTCTGTTGGAGTTGGAAGGAAAAGTGAGGAAAAGAGTCACTGATTGCCAGAACGCTGAGGGAAACGAAGGAGAATGCCTCGCAAAGGCATTTTTACTAGTGAACCTACGCGAGCTGGAGGATTTGATCAACGAGAGCATTCAACCTGGGGAAGGTCCTTCTGGGACCAAGTAGTTAGGAGTCTTTTTCTTTTCGCTTTAAAATGTAATAAGGCCAATGGCCAGCAGTGACATTTTACCTTATGCAATTTTAGTATCGTTTTGGGATTCGTCTTATTTTTATCAATAAAATGAGGCATTTAGCATTATAAGTTCTCCAAATTAACTTGTCGCTATGCCTACCTCGGGCACAACGAGGCACCCAATTTAGGTCACGATACATATTCTTATACTACGTGTTTAAATATTGCAATATTTTTCTCGGAATCCATACTAACTTGTTACCTTTTTGTTTTTCTTTTATTTTTATTCCCCTCCCCAAAAGGTTAGTTTGTGCACTCTGGCATCATCATCATCTTTTATTTTTATTCCCCTCCCCAAAAGGTTAGTTTGTGCACTCTGGCATCATCATCCTACTCCACAAGATCTAAGGGCCCTCCACCTCCTCCTCCTCCAAGTCATATCAAAAGCAAGAACAAAGCAAAAATGGAGGACGTGAACAACATCGGAAAGGAGAACTCAGCTGAAAGGGTAGAGGTTCCTCAGGGTATTCAGGTGTCCAAAGAAAGTGCCGCCCAGCTCGAACAGAAGCTACTGAAATTTCAAGAAGAACTAGACCAAGTCAAGAACTTGGCGAGCTTGTCATTCTCCCTCACTACTCCAGACGTCAACTTTCCCAATGCTCAACACCCCATACCTCCACAGAACATCCCGAAGTCGCAGAAACAACCCGCTACTCATCAAAATTGCAACACATGTCACAACAACACCCCACTCCTCATCCCTGAACCATCAAATGATCATCCCCACCACACTCCCATCTATGTGGAAACCATGCCACCATACACTTAACCTATTTCAAGCACACCAGAGTCTGATGACAAAGACTCTCTCATCAAGAACTTGGCCGCAGAACTTAGGAGATTGACTAGTCGAGTCCAGGGTGTTGAAGGAAACAAAGGTATTGAGGGGTTGAATTATGAGGATCTTTGCATTCAGCCAGACGTCGAACTTCCCGAGGGGTACAAACCTCCTAAGTTTGAAATGTTTGACGGCTCAGGGGATCCTAGAGTCCACTTAAGGACATACTGTGATAAGCTAGTCGGCGTAGGAAGAGATGAAAAGATTCGCATGAAACTCTTCATGAGAAGTTTGAAAGGCGATGCGCTATCTTGGTACATCAGCCAAGATCCAAAGAATAGGACAAGCTGGGTAGGAATGGCATCCGATTTCATGGACAGGTTCAGATTCAATACAGAAAATGCACCAGATGTGTTTTACATTCAGAATTTAAAGAAGAAACCTACAGAAACGTTTCGCGAGTATGCCACTCGTTGGAGGTCAGAGGCTGCTAAGGTTCGACCTGCTTTAGGGGAAGAACAGATGAACAAGTTTTTCGTCAGGGCTCAGGATCCGCAATACTATGAAAGATTGATGCTGATGGAGAACCATAAATTTTCTGACATCATCAGGCTGGGAGAAGGATTGAAGAGGGCATCAAAAGTGGTACGGTCACTAACTTTGAAGCTTTGCAAGCCACCAATAAGGCTCTGCAGTCCGGTGGTACATCCAAGAAAAAGGATGTGAGTGCCGTGATGGTTGCACAGAGAACCAAGTCCCCAGCAAAATACCAAGCCTACCCGGTACCCCCTCTCACATACCAGCCTATCCCCAATTACCAAGCACCTCCGCCCTCTTACCAAATTCCATCACCTGCTTACCAATCATCTCTCGCCCCCATATATCAACCTACCTCACCAAGATATTCCCAACCCGCACCCATCTACCAAGCCTATAATGCTCAGCCTTCTCACTACCAATCACCTCCCGCCCGCTAAAACTTCCCCAGGCCACGCCCTAATTTCGACCGTAGACTTCCCAAGCAATACACCGCCATCACCGAACCAATCGACCAGCTATATGAAAGACTCAAAGCAACCGGTTACGTCACCCCAATCCCTGCCATAACTCCAGAAAATCCTTCCCAATGGGTCAATCCAAACAAAACCTGTGCATACCATTCCGGCATGAAAGGGCATACCATTGATGAGTGCCGATCTTTGAAAGACAAAATCCAAGCTCTAATTGACAACAAAATCATTGTGGCGAAGGAGCCTGCTCCTAATGTTCGCAACAATCCCTTGCCTAATCATAAGGGTGGAGGCGTGCATATGATCGAAGTAGAAGATGATTGGGACCCCAAAGGGTCAATTGGATTGATTGCCGAAGGTGACGAGCCCAAGAAACCAACAGTCACACTGAATCTAATCGTAGTCCAGATCCAGCCCTCTGGGGATGCTGAAGTAAACATGTCCGTGCCTCTCGAGTTTAAAACACCGTCATCCACAAAGACCGCAGAGCTAATTGAGGTGGAGTTTGGGTCTCCGAAAGTACCATTTGAAGTTGCTGTATTACCTCCCAAAACAAGGGTGCCCATTCCTGTAGCAATGTCAGCCATAACGCCATTCCATACACAGGCCATTCCTTGGGATTACACCACTGAGGCAAGAAGGAAGGGGAAAACTAGGTATGGAGAAGCAATTGCAGCACATGGTATGACCAGAACCGGCAGAATTTATACTCCGGAGCACTTAGTTGAATCAAATAAGCAGGCCTCTGGACGGCCCATTGAAACTGGGCTCGATGATCTCTGGCGGAAGATACAGGCGAAAGAATACTCAGTTGTCGATCAATTAAATAAAACACCAGCGCAGATCTCCATTCTAGCTCTACTGCTGAGCTCCGAGACACATAAGAATGCCCTGATGAAGATACTGAGCGAGGCATATGTACCCAGTAACATAACTGGAGGAGAGATGGCAAACATGGTCGGGCAGATATTGGAGAGTCATAAGATCACTTTCCACGAGGATGAGTTGCCCCCTGAAGGTTTAGGCCACAACAAAGCGTTGCACATCACTGTGCAATGCGAAGACTATTTCATCACCAGGACTTTGATTGATGGAGGGTCCAGCCTCAACATTTGTCCATTGGTGACCCTCAGAACATTGGGGAAGAGTCTACATGAAATCAAGGATGGGGCTATCAACGTCAAAGCTTTTGATGGTTCCCAAAGGTCCACTATTGGGGAGATCAGTTTATGTCTGCAAATGGGACCAACTTGGTTCGATGTTGATTTTAGTAATAGACATCCCAGCATCATACAACTTATTATTGGGACGACCTTGGATCCACGCCGCTGGAGCTGTAGCATCAACCCTGCACCAGGCAGTGAAATTCGAGTGGAATCACCAAGAGGTGATTATTCATGGTGACCAGAGTAACCCCATATACAGTCGCCAAACCATCCCATCGATTGAAGAAAGAAGGAAGCTAGGAGGAGAAACCTACCACCAGATTGAGCGGGTCAACGCCGTGGACAAAGATAAGTGGTGGGATAACAAGATAGAAAGTATACTGAATTGGAGCGGGTATGAACCTGGCAAAGGGCTCGGCAAGAACCTCCAAGGAATCACCAAGCCTATCAAACTGAAGAAACATGGCACCACTTTCGGGTTAGGGAATGGATATACTTGGCAAGAATTCAGGAACTGGTCGCCACCATGGCGCGGCCCTTACTACCCGCTGGAGCACCCAATACCCCGCCTGGAGCAAACTTTCCAGCCAGCAGACATCATATATGGGTCGGAGAAAGATGAAACATTGGCAGCAATGAAGAACCTGTTCTTGGAAGATGACAATATGGACTGTCATGTCATTCTCGAGGAGGAAGGGGAGGAAGGCCCTTCCATACAAGCTGTGAGCCGAGGAGCGCGCCTCAACAATTGGTCCATCAGAACCACCAAGGCCCGGAAAGCTTCGGGGTAGCAAGGCTGAACAAAGCACTATGAATTATCTTTTACTTTTTTTGCTAGTTGATTTCCCTTCAGTATTATCTTTAAAATTTTGAAAAGAGCTCCGATGTTCAATACGATTTTGGAATTTATCAAAGGTCTTATTATTTTTCTCTATCATTTATTTTATTTTACACAACATTACTATTACTTATCTTGAGGAACCGACAAGTGTGACATTCGACGAGGTAACGCAACAAACGGATATAGACTCAGAAGAGGATGAGATACCAGAAGAGATCGTTAAAGAGGTCGAGGACTTTGAGAATAGACCTAAGTCTAACCTGGACGAAACTGAGGTCGTCAACCTGGGGAATACAGAGAATGTCCAGGAAACGCGCATCAGTGTTCACTTGTCACCGTCAGAAAAGGAAGAGTACGCGGAGTTCTTAAAAGAATATGAGGACATATTTTCCTGGTCGTATGATGATATGACCGGTCTCAGTACATCTATTATAGCTCACAAACTGCCAACATATCCAACATGTCCGCCGGTAAAGCAGAAACTCAGAAAGTTCAAGCCAGATATGAGTTTGAAAATCAAGGAAGAAGTTACCAAACAAGTCAAAGCCAAGGTCCTCAGGGTAGTGGAGTACCCAACATGGTTAGCCAACATTGTGCCAGTGCCAAAGAAGGATGGGAAGGTTAGAGTCTGTGTCGACTACCGGGACCTCAACCGGGCTAGTCCGAAAGACGACTTCCCCTTACCGAACATACACATCCTGATCGACAACTGCGCCAAGCACGAGCTGCAGTCATTCGTCGATTTTTTTGCCGGATATCATCAGATATGGATGGACGAAGAAGACGCGGAGAAAACGGCTTTCATCACGCCGTGGGGAATGTATTGTTGCTGCCGTTTGGATTGAAGAATGCTGGGTCCACCTATATGAGGGCCATGACTACTATTTTCCATGACATGATACACAAAGAGATCGAGGTGTATGTAGACGACGTCATCATCAAATCCAAGAGAGCCACTAATCACATGGAAGATCTGAGGAAGTTCTTCAACAGACTGAGAAGGTACAACTTGAAACTGAATCCCGCCAAATGTGCATTCGGGGTTCCCGCCGGAAAACTGCTTGGGTTCATCGTAAGTCGCCGAGGAATAGACTGGATCCGTCAAAGGTTAAAGCCATTCAGGAATTGCCGCCGCCAAAGAACAAGAAAGAGGTTCTGAGTTTCTTGGGGAGACTCAACTACATCAGCCGGTTCATAGCCCAGTCCACTGTCATTTGTGAACCAATCTTTAAGATGTTGAAAAAGGACGCCACCACTAAATGGACTAATGATTTTCAAAAGGCCTTCGATAGAATCAAGGAATACCTGTCAACGCCGCCAGTCCTGGTTCCGCCCGAACCGGGTAGACCGCTATTGCTCTACCTTGCAGTACTGGATGGGGCATTCGGCTGTGTTTTGGGACAACATGATGAAACAGGGAGAAAGGAGCAAGCCATCTACTATCTCAGCAAGAAGTTCACCCCGTATGAGGCCCGGTATTCCCTGCTAGAGCGCACGTGTTGTGCTCTGACTTGGGTAGCTCAGAAGTTGAGGCATTACTTCTGTGCCTATACCACTTATCTCATATCAAGGATGGATCCGCTAAAGTACATCTTTTAGAAGCCCATGCCCATGGGCAAGCTAGCCAAATGGCAAATCATGTTGAGTG
Organism: Nicotiana attenuata; assembly: GCF_001879085.1. Taxonomy (NCBI): domain Eukaryota; kingdom Viridiplantae; phylum Streptophyta; class Magnoliopsida; order Solanales; family Solanaceae; genus Nicotiana; species Nicotiana attenuata. The sequence continues at coordinate 635,097 of NW_017670348.1, forward strand.
AATTCGATTTTGTCTACGTGACCCAGAAAGCGATCAAAGGACAAGCACTGGCCGATCATCTTGCCGAAAACCCCGTGGGTGGAGAATACGAGCCTCTAAAGACGTATTTTCCTGACGAGGAGGTCTCTTTCATAGGAGAAGACATTGCAGAATCCTATGATGGCTGGAGAATGTTCTTCGACGGAGCAGCAAACTTTAAAGGAGTTGGCATAGGAGCAGTTCTAGTATCAGAAACAGGTCAGCATTATCCGGTGTCCGCCAAACTCAAGTTCCCCTGCACCAACAACATAGCCGAGTACGAAGCCTACATCTTGGGGCTCAAGCTGGCCATTGACATGAACGTTTAGGAGTTACTAGTGATCGGGGATTCTGACTTGCTCATACATGAGGTTTGAGAAGAGTGGGCAATCAAGAACTCCAAGATACTCCCATACTTGCATCACGTACAGGAGTTGAGGAAGAGGTTTACAAAGACAGAATTCCGGCATGTCCCCAGAGTCCAGAATGAGTTCGCCGATGCATTGGCCACACTTTCATCCATGATTCAGCATCCAGATAAGAACTTCATTGATCCTATCCCAGTAAAAGTCCAGGATCAACCCGCTTACTGTGCTCATGTCGAGGAAGAAGCAGATGGAAAACCATGGTTTCATGACATTAAGAATAATCTGTCAACAGGAGAGTATCCAGAAATCGCAAACACTACTCAAAAGCGCACACTGCGGAGGCTATCCAATCACTTCTTTCACAGCGGAGGAATCCTGTATAGGAGGACTCCCGATTTGGGATTACTAAGATGTGTCAAAGCAACGGAAGCATCCAGGTTGTTGGAAGAAGTTCATGCAGGGACCTGCGGTCCACATATGAATGGTTTTGTCTTAGCAAAGAAAATACTCCGAGCAGGATATTTTTGGATGACTATGGAAACGGACTGCATCCGGTATGTCTGAAAATGCCATCGCTGTCAGATACACGCAGACATGATAAAGGTGCCTCCTAATAAGCTTAATGCAACAAGTTCGCCATGGCCGTTCGCCGCTTGGGGAATGGATGTCATCGGACCTGTCGAGCCCGCCGCATCAAATAGACACAGGTTCATTCTAGTGGCCATTGATTATTTCACCAAATGGGTTTAAGCAGCGTCATATAAAGCAGTAACCAAGAAGGTTGTGGCAGACTTTGTCCGCGACCGTATCATTTGCCGGTTCGGCGTCCCAGAGTCAATCATCACTGATAATGGTTCCAATCTCAACAGTGATCTGATGAAAGCAATATGTGAAACCTTCATGGTCAAGCACAAGAAGTCTACAGCCTACAGGCCTCAGATGAATGGAGCTGTAGAAGCGGCCAATAAGAACAACAAGAAAATACTAAGGAAAATGATAGAAAAACACAAGCAGTGGCACGAAAAACTATCATTTGCTCTGTTGGGATACCGTACCACAGTCCGCACATTAACTGGGGCAACTCCTTATATGCTGGTTTACGGTATCGAGGCAGTCATCCCAGCCGAAGTAGAGATTCCCTCCCTGGGGATTATACAGGAAGCGAAACTTGAAGATGCAGAATGGGTAAAAAGTCGCTATGAGCAGTTAGCCCTCATAGACGGGAAAAGACTGAACGCAGTTTGTCATGGTCAATTGTATCAGAACAGGATGTCCAGAGCCTTCAACAAAAGGGTCAGACCGAGACAATTCACGCCAGGACAGCTAGTATTGAAGAAAATTTTTCCGCATCAGGATGAAGCCAAAGGAAAGTTCTCTCCTAACTGGCAAGGCCCGTACATGGTTCATCGGGTCCTAACAGGAGGGGCCTTCATACTCGCAGAGATGGATGGAGAAGTCTAACCCAAGCCAATTAATTCAGATGCAGTCAAACGCTATTATGTGTAATCATTATGATTTCTGTATGATATAATTTGAACTACGCCTGACCTGATTCCCGTTTAAGAGGGGATACGTAGGCAGCCCTATCGGTTCGGTCACAATTCAATAAAATTTTCATTTCCCCCACTATTGGAAACTGGGGCAGAATTTTGAGGACCCTCAAAATTCCGAAGTTGATCTTCAGCAATTCACCAACGCACAGCCGTCAGAAGCACCAGCCCAGTGAACTGGGGCATAATTTTGAGGAGGACCCTCAAAATTCCGGAGCAAAAGAGGTCGCAATATCTTGAACCACGTCGCAGTCGTCGGTTCATCTAAAAGAAAATCGTTTTTATTATTATTTATGTGTTTACATCATATTTTTGAAAGTTATGCATGGCTACTATCAAATTGCTTTGTTTAGCGACGCTACCCCCCAATGAAAACAAGAGCCGAGTAGGACGAGCGAGGTCCACGGGAAGACGAACTAACCTTCCCCCTTTACAAAACTCACGATCTTTCTTTGAATGCAGGCACCCCAAAACATAGAACCATCAGATACAGTTACATATTCATACTTTGCAGGAGTACAACTCTCAGAATCATCGCTCACTTATAAGTGTTGTCCGCACATGACATCCCCAGCAGCCACAACGACGCAATCAACTATCAGCTATCATCTATCAGCTAAGAGCTTTCGTTACTACTCACCTTTATCTACATTTTGCATAAGGCTACCTTTCTGCCTTCCGAGGTTAAGCTCTACCTCCATCTGCATTTTCTGCATAAGGCTACCATTCTGCCTTCCGAGACTATGCATTGTCTCCATCTGCATTTTGCACTGCATAAGGCTACCTTTCTGCCTTCCGAGACTAAGCATTGTCTCCGCCTGCATTTTCCTGCATTGCATAAGGCTACTTTTCCGCCTTTCGAGACTAAGCGCTGTCTCCATCCTACATTTCCTTGCATTGCATAAGGCTACTTTTCTGCCTTCCGAGACTAAGCACTGTCTCCATCCTGCATGGCTGAAATATCGCCACTTCTTATTTGCATCGGCTGAAATACCGCCAGCTTTATTGAAATCTTGCATGGCTGAAACATCGCCAATTTTATTTAAATCCCTCATATCGGCTGAAAGACCGCCAATTGCATTCAAATCTTTGCATCGGCTGAAAAATCGCTAGCTTTATTTAAATCTTGCATGGCTGAAACATCGCCAACTTTGTTTAAATCCCTCATATCGGCTGAAAGACCGCCAATTGCATTCAAATCTTTGCATCGGCTGAAAAATCGCCAACTTTATTTAATTCTCTGTATCGGCTGAAAAACCGCCAGCTTTGTTTAAATTTCTGTCGGCTGAAATATCGCCATTTGTATTTATACTTCATATCGATTGAAATATCGCCATTTATACTTATGCTTTGCGTCGGCTGAAATATCGCCATTTATATTTATGCTTTACATCGACTGAAATACCGCCAAATCCTGCATTTCATGGGCTGAAATACCGCCAAACTGTCCAAGGGCATCATTGTTCGGAGGAACCATTTTCATAGCCCGAGAATGCCATGCCATGGCCTGAGGACCCCGCTTTATATTTTGCATATCATTATTCAAAGGCATCATGGTTCGGAGGCACCATCGTCATAGCCCGAGAACGTCATTTCATAGCCTGCGAATCCTTTATTATACGCTTCATGGCCCAGGACGTCATGGTCTGAGGACGTCATCCTAACCGTCCAAAGACAACATTCATGGTCCAAACGGGAACTTGCATCACGTTTTAATTTTGCACGATATGTTTGTATTACTCATTCGCAGGTACATCAGCTGGCAACGACCGTCATAGCAGGAGCAATCCCGCTCCGGTTCCCGCAGCCCATCAGTCCCTGACCATCCTTCCCAACCTAAATATTGCGTCCGTCTTTTTCAAAAACCGCCATCGGCATATTCTGTCGATGTACCCTGAACTACATATGACCTGATTCCTGTAAGACCAGGGATATGTTTGCAGCTCATAAACCAGAGCTCGGTCAAAACCTTTGCAAGTCGTTTCTCTCGGTCAAAATTGATCATCATATCTTTACCCGACAACTCTTTCATCCTTCCCGGGTAAAGAGGGGCAGCTGTTGATACCCAATTTTTCCCCTATCTATTTTTATACTCAAAATATTCTCAAAATAGCATGTACATGCATATATAAGTATGCCCAAGAATTTTTGACATTTTTCTAATTTTAAAGCTTTTAAAAATCATTTTATTATTTTGGTTTAACAGTACAAAACCCAATAATTATTCCCAAAACTATCATTTTGGTGAGTAATTTATTTCCATCCTCCTATTTACATCACAATATAATTACGGTAATTTTTTGCATATTTTGTTTATAAATCTATTTGATATTTTAAGCTAAAATTGCATAAAATTGCAATTATAGCCTATATTGCCATTAATAGCATCTTACAATTATAAAATTACTCCCAGTATTTTTAAATTAACATTTATATATTATTAATTAATTCAGTGCTTTTAATTTATTTTTAAAAA